>NC_056606.1:12411736-12711736 GCF_018340385.1 Cyprinus carpio | reverse complement strand
ACAGAAGAATGAAACTCATACAGGTTTAGAACAACCAGAGAGTGAGTCAATCATGACAGAAATTTCATTTTGGGTGAACTATCCCGCATAGTCACATTTGAATGGTATTAAAGACAAAAATCATACTTTGACTTTCAGTTTCACTTTCGGTATCTTTTTAGCAAATATCCGTGTACTTAATTTAGTTAGACCTACATTTTCCACAAATTTTAAGTTGCCACTTGGTGTTGCACTGAGCTTTGACTTTGAAATACTGCCTTATACTGCCACCCTCTGATCTACTGGATTGTTGTTGGATCTAACGTTTTCTTTGTGATTTCTGTGTTCTGTGTTCTGTTTTTTTTTTTTTTTTTTTTTAATAAATAAACATAAAACAGATCATTTTTAAGTAAATAGTAACATATCAAAACAGTCTGAAGAAATGTGTTGTTTTTGTTAGTTATTAGTTTCATCTGTTTTATATATAATAATAACAATTAAATCAGAATTGTTTTGTTATTATTATTATTATTATTATTATTATTATTATTATTATTATTATTATTATTATTATTATTATTATTATTATTATTGGTGTTATTTCTAACATATATCCTACAGTGCTGCGACAGGTGAGTCGTCTCCTATATTCCCTTCTCATCATGGCTTCTTCCTCGCGCTATCTGCATGTTCCACGTCGGCTAAAGGAAGGTCGGCGTCAGATCCGCAAGGCATTTCGGGCTACTGGAGGCTGATTCGCCCGATAATACAAACAAGCCGCCGGACATAGTGGAACATGCGAAAAGCCGCCTGCTTATGAATTAACATAAATTTAGCCTCCATGAATGCATGCTTTTATTATTTCCTCACTCTTTTGGAAGTGGCAGTATATAATTGCGCATGAACTGGGATAAAATACCCAGTGACAAATAGCTAATCCTACAGTAGGAAACACACAGGTAAGATAACCATTTATGTTTTGTTTTTTATTTATGCAGTCTTTACCGCACTAAGCGGATGTTGAATTAGAATTCATGTAGTGCATTGTGGCTAAATATATGAAGACAAAAAAAAAATGTTTGTGGCTTTAGCTAGCGATCTTGCTGATCAAGTGTCATATTTTTCTTGATGCATGGGAAACGTTTTTAAAATTAAAGGCCCTTGGGCAACATGGACGGACCCTTGGACGTTGGATGCTTTAGTCAGCATTACACATTATAACAATGATGCGTTATAGGAAATAAAATGCTTAACTCTTTCACGGCTGAACGAGCCATTTAGGAATCACGTGCTTTTATTAAGTGGAGTTGGGGGGGAACAGATTAAAGGATTTTTTTTCTCGAGTTTGTAAAGGTGAATGATGTCGTAGTTAAATGGCATAAAAATGGTCGCCGTTCACCTGTCCCACCTGTTCGTCCAGGTAGTTGCTCCGTGGGATTTAGACAGCGCCCATATCAACGACACGTTCATCGCTAGTTTAGACTTCTTGGGTGAACGTTTTCGTTCACCTGCATGTACTAACAAATTTTTCCTTTGAGCTCATAACTGCATTTATGTTTTCAAGACTGAATAGCACGAGCCAATAACATTCGAGTGCTGTCTGTGAATACTTCAACACGAATTGAAAGAATTCTTAACTGAACATGTTGCGCCTTAGTGATAAAAGTCATTGCCAACAGTTGACTAAATATATATATATATATATATATATATATATATATATATATATATATATATATAAGCCTTAGTGATAAAAGTCATTGCCAACAGTTGACTAAATAGAAATACAATTGCTTTGTTGTTTGTGAGGAAAATGTATATTGTAGATTTGTAAGCATGCACGTTTTAATAGAAGATAATTGTTTTGGTCCTGGTACTTGTTGTTTGCTGACAAATTGGAGTTAATTATTTAATGACTAGCTCACAACACACTTGGAGCCACCTATTGACTGGATCTGAATGAATCCTTTAAGTGAACAGATTCAAAATATGGATCAAAATTTCTCATCACTTGTCAAAATTTGTTTTGTTATAAACAGCCTCTTGTTACCATTCCAGTCCCTTGAGACTTTTAGGAAGATGCTTAATGAGGTAACAATACCTCAGCCAGCTAGCTCGAGTCATGTTCCTTTCACTGTAGTGGTTGTCATAGATGCATCCTTGGTTGGACTGCAAGCTGCCTCCGCAGATCCAGTGGAAAATCACATGAAAAAGGCAGTGATGCATGTTATAGCATTATCATGGCTGTCAAATTACAAGCCTATCTATTTAATGATGTTGTGTATCTTTTGAAGTCTTGTAGAGCAACATAATTACACTTAAGTTGGAAAAAAAAAAATCTGTCCAGCCACCCGCGCATGTTTCCAGATGAGCTATTCTGGAGGGTTTGCATACTGTATATGACAACAGGTTGCTAAATGTCATCTAAATTGATGCCAGATGTCCTTCTGAATAATAGCATTTCTACAGTGGATTGTGAGTGTCATCCTCACAGCATCTTTCTGTAGGTGATGATAGTGCAAAGTATTCATACAAAAAAAGAATGTCATTCACATGCAAGCCACAAATCGAAACATTGCTTTCTGGCAAAAGGACTTTGCCACAGTTTCATAACGCTAAGTAAATGGTGCTTATTTTAATGCCTTCAATAAGGTCACATCAGCTCACATCCCATGACCGTGGTCCTATCCCCTGCATTCCATCATTATTGTAAAGGAGCACTTGCACTGGCTCACCGCCATCACCACACTGAGTGCAAATTTATTAATGCCAGTTTTCCATTCCTGTGGTTTACAGATAAAACCTGAACCATTAGCTTTTATCCTGCCTAAATTTCATGCTCAAGCACTCAGGAGAATTAAATGGCTCTTCTGTGAAGGCAGACAATGATGCCTCCGCTCAGATTGGCCCTTTGAGCACCGAGCCTCCCTCTCTAAACTCTTGTCTGAAGCTGAAGCTTAGACGAACTTGCATGAGTCACATGATTGTTACATAGCTCCCAGCATTCCTATATTTTCCTCTGCCCATTGAGGAGGCTGAGCCTGGGAGCTTTGTGAGAGCTAACAATGAAAGCCTGCTTGAGAAGTTGCTCACTCATTGCTGTGAAGCCCCTCCCGCAGGTGTGGGAATGGGCTCTGAAGGAGTAACCAAAGCAAGTATCGATGGAAATACCTAGAAACTTGAAAGGGTTTTTAACCGGGTTAATAAGTTTGAAGTGATAGATCTAGTCCTTGAACTTCATGGCAGTTCCTTTCGTGGCAATGACTGGGTTGGGCTTTGTCAGATCTGATAAGTGTGTTTCAGCAGTGCATTCCTGAGTTAACACTTTTCCATCTACAGCTTCCGGCAAACGTATGTGGAATATAGAAGGCCTTATAGATTTTACAATTAAAGGGATATTTTCCCCAAAATACAATGTGTTTTCACAAAATGATGTGTTAAGTAGAATAACAGCCGGCCTTGTTTATTATTCACTCCGACCTTGTGAGCCTGTTATAATCTAGTATTTGTTGTCTGAAGTGAGGTCTGCTCTGCATTGTTAATTATCAGCTGTGAATTTATGAATATATTATTCTGAAATGTCACAAACAACCTTTTGTTATTTAATGAAGGGCTCTGTTTTATTTTCTCGTCTTTTTCCTTTTCTCACTCTCTCTTTCAGTTACACTCCAGTATGGCGGACAGTATGATGAGTAAAGCAGCCACTATGGAGATTCCTATTAGCAGTAATGGGGACTCTAGGAATCTGGCAGAAGATGACAGTCTGGAGCAGGTGAGCGATATATGGTGATTCAGGTAAATTCAGGTGCAGTTTACCTGAACTCACCCTATTGGTTGAGGTTTTTTTTTTTTTTTTTTCGTTTGCAAAGTTGAAGCCGTATCAAATCAACAATGTTTCAAAGCGTCAAACTGTGGATGGTTGTGGTGTGGTTTTCATAGCTAGAGTTAGGTTTTCTTAGAGTCTAAAATATAGCTGTCTGCCCAGTTGGTTTAGTTTTGTTGCAGGTTTCACAATATCAGCCATGAGAAAAGATCTTAAGGTAGCAGGTGGTGCAAACATTGCAGTTTATGATTGTCCAGCTTTTTCTTGAGGACTTTAAATCCATTAAAAATAAGGTTGTCAGGCACGTTTATAAGTAACAGTAATCATTCATTTTTATAAAAATGGCTTGTGGCGATACTTCAGTTTAAATCTAATGTTGGTCTTACTTGTCTTAGGCTTTTAAGAAGTAGAAAGCTAATTCAGCTAAGCACAAAGTGTTCAAATCTCGGTATTGTTGAAACCATTGTAAAGAAATGGTAAAGTGGTAATGTTGTCACAAGACACACCTCTGTAAGACAACTAAACCGAGGCACTGGATCCGGGAGAAGACGTGTTAAGCAAACAGACCAGTAGTAATATTTGTTAGGACGTTTAATCATTCCTATCAGGAAGTAAAGGTTCTTTGTTTTAGTTTTTTCCCCCTAACATTTTCATGTTATGTCCATTTTTGAATGCTCATGAGGCTGATCATGTTCACAGTTGCAATAATGGCTCCGCTGAAGGCAGATGGTACTTTGGCGTTACACTGTGTCTTTAAATAGATCAGGAGCATTGAGCCAGAATGTGACAACAGACTTTCTAAATGTTCTTGTCTTTCTTTACCCAGAGAGAGAAAGAGTGGCATCAGTTTTTTCTTTTTTTTAATCATACCTTTGTTCACTGATGTTTGGATTGACAGGGATCTGTTAGCAACCCAATTTATGACTCATGATTAATAAAGAGTGCTTATTCATTGCTTAATTAGGGCTGAAATTATACAGAATAGTGTAACTCCATGCATTTTTTGTCTTTATTGTACTAGCAGGTGCTACTTGGCCACAAAATATGGATTCCATTGTGTTTGGTGGTTTACTTCATCATCACTGTTTCCAAGTCTGATTTTGTTTTACATTGTGTTTCATTTTTGGTTTGTTTATCTTTCTTTTTGTCTTTTTGTTGTTATGTTCTTCCCCGATGTCTGTGCAGGATGCAAAGATTCAGTGGAGCTTAAGAGAGAAGGTAGGGAGTCCCGCAGGCCTCAGGGTGAGAAGGAACACTGGGAAGGGTGGCAGAGTGTGTATGTGTATGCCTGCACGTGTTTGTCTTTCCACCAGATAACGATTATAGTTCTCCCCATAACCTGGTCACAATGGACAGGGTGTTTTTCAAATCACATGCATTATTTTTTGGCCTGTGTCACTCCCTGTTAATCAGTGTTTGAGGTCAGATATAAATGATACATATGCTATTTGTTTGTTTTGAAAAACACCCTGTTTTGTCTCTCTGTGGTATTAATCCGTGGGTAGCGACCTTTTAGTATCTATTAACTTATATTAACCTTTCCAATTATTTTTGTTTTGTTATATAAAGGGGGTATTGCCTACAGTATTATGACTGAATCTTTTTTTTTTTTTTTACATCAAGGGTCTATGAAGCTTGCATTGGAAAGCCATTTAAATAATCGTTATTGATAGACATAGTCATATACTTGTACATTATATTCTAATTTGACTTTGTTTCTGCCACATTTAAATGTATAATGATATGTTTAACTAAACTTTATTTAACTTTAGTTTGAGTTGAATTAATAATATATTTAACACATTAAAAAACAGCTGATCAAACCATTGCAGATTTGCAGACCTCCCGTTAAAGACCCCTGTTTTATCCGCAATGTTTAAAAATGTTGTTGTTTATTTGTGAGAGCTCTTTTTCTTAGTTTATTGTCTGAGATAACATGTAATGCACTGGTGTGGGTTGTTGAGAGTTTTTATAGTCACTTATGTGACTTGTTTCAGATAACAGACTGTTTCTTTGTGCTGCAAATGCCTCGTAAGATTTTACTACATCAAGGAAACCCATGGATTTTTCAGCGGGTTTGTTTTCACAGGAAATTAAATATGACTTTTTTTTTTTTTTTACGAGATTCACAGGCACATGATTTTTATTAATTCTGGGTCTAGTGTGATTCTAACCCTAAAATGTTCTTTCTAACATTTTAGAACTTTTGCCAATGTTTGTGTTTGTAGAAGTTACAGGATTGGCTCATTTCATGAAAAATAATGCCTAGGTTATAAAATTATGGTCTTAAGGTCTCTTCCTCGTTGCTTTTTTTTTTTTTTTACATTTCTGTAGGACTTACAGCAGGTCATGGTGTCTGGGCCCAACCTAAATGAGACCAGCATTGTATCAGGTGGTTATGGAGGTACAACAGAAGGCATCATTCCGACCAGTTCCATCAAAGGTAAAATTATGTTCTTCTAAAACCCAATTGCTACAGCACTGTGCAAACTATCCTTTTTTTGGTGCCCCATTATGCCATTTTTAAGGTTGCTAATATTGTTTTATGAGTCTCCTAAAACAGGTTTACATGCATGCAAGGTCAAAAACATGCTAGTTTTCTCAGAAAATAGATTTCATTTTACCTCATATCTAAATGATTCATAAACGACTCGTGCGAAGCAGTTCAAAGTTTCAGTCTCTCTAAACCCCTCCTTTCCATGAGCCCTCACTGCTGTGATTGGTCAGATGGCGCAGTCCTTTGTGTTTGGTCCAGAGCCATAGAGAAAGCTCTCTACGGCTCTAGATTGGTCTACCGTGTACAGTGCCTATAACGAAATGGCAATAGTCTTAACACGGCTCTAGATTGGTCTACCGTGTGCAGCGCCTATAACAAAATGCCGTTATAGGAAACAGCGTCTTCTCGAAATGATGTTAACCATATAGAAATTTTAGTGTGTTTGTGGGCAGGCAAGTTGGCGACCTAAAACGTGAGCGGACATTATGCAAAGTGTTACTTTGTGACGTAGAACCATAACAGAATAAGATTCAAAATCCACGACGACTCGTTTTCGGCAATTGCGAACCAACTCTTTTTTTTTTTTTTTTTTTTTTTTTTTTTTTTTTTTTGACAGACAATAAATTTATCTATCGTACACTGTCGGCTTCACAACTTTGCAGATAGTTTATGTTCACATACAGCTACATGACACACTGCATGAAATGTAAGGGTCGAAAAGGCATAATATCTGTGTATAATTAGGCTAGTTTTAGATTCACTTGACCCCAATCAAAACTGGAGTTTTGTTATTAGTGATATTTACCATGTTTGGAATGACTTTGATGACATTTGTCTTTCTAAAGCAAATCCATACATAAATTTTTTCTAGATACACTTGGAATTGTACAATATGGTTTGCATAATTTCAACCATGGGTTTTCCACTCCTTTCTTTCCTGTGGTGCAATCCAGAAGAGACCCCAGGGCATCCAGAGGCACTGGTCATTATGTGTATAGGTATTCATTGAGTCATGCTTAATGGCTTTAAAGTTTGACATTAACCAAAGTGAAAAGGGCCACAGATCTGAAGAGACAAAAGAGCTTCAGCTTTGTTTTATTTATTTTTTATGAATTTCCTCTGCAATAGAAACTGAGTCTAACTTCTGCAAAGTAACCCAGCCAAGACTGACTGCTTTTGATTTGATTTTAAATTAGTTACCTGTGGCTAACAAAAGGACTTTTTGTCTGGACAGGATTTGTGATTGTTAGGAGACCATCCTGGCCCCTTAAATTTATTCACTTCTGATTCAGTGAGGACCTTCTGTCTCTTTTACCCTTTCTCAGGCCCTGCGGTCCATCTTAACACTGACTTTTTGGGCAACAGACGCATTCCAAATGAAGGGCAAGGTCATTCATTCGTAACGCATCTCTCTTCTTTCTTGTTTTCCACCTTCCCATGGTGCCTTGAATTATAGTCCTTTTCAAAACTGTTTTTGTCTTTCCCAGAGTAAGGGATGCTGTACTTCAGGAATAAATTTAAGCTGGCTTTTCTTTTCTCTCTTAGTAGATTGGACTGGGCTACATTTTCTCTTTCTCTTCTTTCTGGCAGGGTTAAGGTTGCTTTTTTTTACTTGCAGGAATTTTGTAATGAGAATTATTTTGTCAATTTCCTTTTTAAATCAGTTTAAACTTTAATCTGGCTTTAATCTTGCTGACTTTGCAGAGGAAATGTTTAGAAAAATCTGCAAAATGGCTGTGTAAAATATGTTTGGAGTAAATCCTTTTATTTTTTTCAGACAATACTTCTGATACACATACTGCACATACTGAGACAATACTTTTTCTGATGCTTCTAGTCACACTTTCTTTTTGTGTAAATAAATACTTGTAGTTAAAAATAAATTACCAGACATATTGGGGTTTAAAATAAGTCATGTGATGTTAAGTGAACTGTAAATTGTCTCACTGTGTTTGTCATGAGGTAGCAGATTTAACAAAAGTTGTATGCTTTCCTGTTTTCATTTCATCTCATTACCACATTCTCTCTCTCTCCCTTTTTCCCTTTTCCCCTTCCTCCATCCTCCTGCTCTTCCTTCACATTCACACACTCGTGCACTGACATTATACACTTCACTCACATGGTACAACCCATTCCATTGTAAAAATCCTTTTCCCAATTGCCTAAATAATTGAAAAACTTCTTACATATCTACCACCTACTCCCTGTTCCCCATCATACTGTATACCCCCAACATCCCCTGCTATCCCTGGCCATGACCACCTCCAGACCTGCGAATGAAGTCTAGGGGTGTTAGCATTGCCTCAAGCCAGATTGCTGCCTGCCGATTAGCCCACCAATCAGAAGACATCCCCTGTATCCCAGGTATTCCAAAGAGCGCTGGATCATTTAAGGGCTCTTTGGCAACACATTCCCCCTACTCAGTAAAACACTTTCATTTATTCACTCTCATCTCATCTGTTTCACATATAGCTGATGCACTTTCAGAGCTGTCACTGATGCAGTTATACCAACAATATCTGCAAATGATGTGGAAATAATGTGGAAGTATAGACCATTGTACAGTGTATATGTAATTTAAAACTTACTCTAAGTATGTTCTGTGTATCAGGGTCCAACATGCATCACGGCGGTAGCAATTCCTCCATGACAGCAGAAGAGGCCACAAGAGGCGTTGCTGTGGAGAAATTTGACATTGTGAAGAAATGGGGCCTGAACACATACAAGGTTTATCAATTACCCATTTGTCTTTTGTGATTAGATGTCATGTGCTGTTAGCCACTCCTATTCTAAAGCCATTTGTATTTGTTATCCGTTTCTCCCTTAGTGCACCAAACAGATGATCTCGGAGAGGTTTGGCCGTGGCTCACGTACTGTGGATTTGGAGCTGGAGGCTCAGATCGAGGTTCTGCGGGAAACCAAACGGAAGTACGAGAACGTGCTGCATTTGGCGCGAGCGCTAACCAACCACTTTTACAGCATGGTGCAGACGCAGCACGCCCTCGGAGACACTTTTGCCGACCTCAGTCAGAAGTCTCCAGAACTTCGGGTGAGGCAGCGTGGCCAACTTAAGATTTATGACATTTGTTGTGATTGCCATGCATAATTATGGGACTGCTGTAAACATACTCATGTATTTCATGCTGTCGCGGAATGTATAATTCAAACTGTCAGTGTTAAAAATAACTAGTGTTTACATATGGGGAAGACTATGTCACCAAGTGCTAAAAGGCCACAGTTATTTTTGGGTTTACTTTAGCATTTGTGTTTTGTTATTTATACACAACATCAGTAAAGAATGTCTCTAACATTGCTGGATGGATTGTCTAAAAATACTGTCTAAAATACTTAAAAATGAAAGCTTTGTGAAAGCTTCATGTCCACTGAGTGTTATTTTAGTATTATTTATATACTATTATAGCATTTTAGTAATATTTCAGCTTTATATTTCAATTCAAAGTTTAGTCTTGTGGTATTATTCATGCACAGGATGAGTTCGGATATAATGCAGAAACACAGAAGTTGTTGTGCAAGAATGGAGAGACTCTGCTTGGTGCCATCAACTTCTTTGTGTCCAGCATCAACACACTAGTGAACAAAACAATGGAAGACACATTGATGACTATCAAGATGTATGAGAATGCCAGGTAAAAGCTACTCCGGCTCTGTAACCTTTAGTATAGTGGCCTTCATTAGTTTTTAGTTTTTTTTACAAGGTGCTAGAAGTGTTCCACTTGTTTGCAGTATGAAGAGGCACTGGGCCCTACTTTCTGTCAGGGCTGGAAATTCAAGCACTTGAATTGTGTTTTAAGTTAATTAGCCTGTGATGCAACTGGACGTTTGAGAGGGTCATTATACGTTACAGTTGTCTGGTTTAGTATCAAATATAGCTGCACGTGCAGACGAGATGGTATTGAATGAACTCAGTGTGAAGCACCAACAGGCACTGACAATCACTGACCCACTTACTCAGTCTTTAGATTGAAAAGAGAAAAATGAGTAGCATATTTTGTGTGGTACATATTGAGATCTTTGAGAAACCTTTGGAGCTTTGTTTTTATCTGATGCAATACTAGCTAACTTTAATGTCAGATTTCATCATAAATAACTTTCAACTTTGTGCATCACATTGTATAAAAAATAATTTTATGTGGTGTTTTCTGGTCTCCTGTAGACTAGAGTTTGATGCGTACAGGGCAGATCTGGAAGAGTTGAACATGGGCCCACGGGACGCTGTTACTATGGCTCGTATCGAGGCTGCTCAGCAGCAGTACCAGATCCACAAGGACAAATATGAACGTCTCCGCAGTGATGTCAGCATCAAGCTCAAGTTCCTGGAAGAAAACAAGGTGCCCGACCACCCGCATAACTTCCTCTTGAAATCACTCAAGTAGCCTGTAATCTATTTATTGTCTCTTGACGTGATTTGTGTATCTCTCTCTCACAGGTCAAAGTGATGCACAAGCAACTTCTGCTGTTCCATAATGCCATCTCTGCCTACTTTGCTGGAAACCAGCAACAACTGGAACAGACCCTCAAGCAGTTCAACATTAAACTCAAACCACCAGGGGCTGACAAACCTTCTTGGCTGGAAGAACAGTGAACGTGCCCGTTTACCCCTGCTTTCCTGTTATGTCTTTAGCCACACAGAGCAACACAATAGGACCACAAGAGACCAGCGTTATGAGATGCTAGCAGAGACAGGGGCTACAACAAAGCCTCCTTCACACTAACTCTCTCTATATTTCTCTTCCTTGATTCTTCTTCTCCTCCTCAACCTGTTCTTGCTCTGAGACTGTTTTCAAGTGTCTGAATAGTCACCTGTAGTATATAACCGGTCCTTAAGGCTCCAATCAAATGTCAAAGGTATCAGTTTTGGCTTCATCCCTATAAATATCATTAAATCAACTGAAACAATCTTTCTGATATATCAGTCAGAACAGCTTTTGTTCCAGATTTTGCTCAGTCTTACACACTCTCTCTGTCAGTGACAACATCTTTAGGAACTTTTTCCTTTTGTTTTTCTGTGAAAAGCGTTTTATTTTGCTACTACTGTCTTTCCCCTGTATTGTAGATTTGGTTTTGTAGCTAATGGGGGATGTAAATTATTCCTATCACAGAGCTTTCAGTGTCAGTGGTTCTAACAAAAAGTAATATTATTTTGATAAAATTCAGATATAGTTTTATCTGATATTGGTATTGCATCCTTGTATGTTTGAATGTTTACTAGGCCATGAGGGTACCGAGTCAATCCTTGTCCAGTTGTCTCTCTTTAAAATACTTTAAATACATGAAATACTACATTTATTATCTTAAAACGAGTTACTCATTTTAAGTTATTTAACCTCAAATTAATAATACTGAAAAATGTTATGGACTGAATCTCATCAGATGTAGGTACAGTTTCCTGCACGTTTTAACAAAGTTCCGGAACATGAAATCTAAAATCACTGTCTTTACTCAATATTGTTAATTTACAGCTTTGAATTTATGAAGCATGGTTGTTTTCTCTAAGGGAGAGGAGTGTTTTCTTTTCTTTTCTGTTTTTTTTTTTTTTTTTTTTTTTGCAGTTTGTTTTTTTGACAATTATAGTTTATAGTCATATTATGTACCAATGCATAATGCCGTAGAATGTTTGTAGGTTTATTATGTTTATTTTTAAGTTAATAATCATAAGTTAATCAAGGAAGTGTATGTATGAGTTGCATTTGATTGTTTAAAGATGGGCCAGTTATTGAGGCCCAATGTTATCTGCCTCTTTATCCACCAAAATGTGCACTAGAGTTCATGTCTTGACCTGTGTTCTGTTAACATAAGCGAAGCCCTAATATTGTGCATTCAAATTGCAATTGGTTCTGATGCACCGTGTTAAATGCCTTTATTTGCCTTGGTTAATAAAAAGGCAATTTTCCCCAATGAAATATTTATATACCCATTGATATCATAATTTGTTTCTGTCATATTAGTGCTATTGTGTTATTCCATTAACCCTCACAAGTTTAACAAAAATATAGTACAAAATCAAACAGATTTTATAATAATTTAACAATATAAACATTTCAGAATATATATTTTTTGTATGCATTTTTATTTGTGATCAGATGGTATAATCAGATGAGTCTTACTGGGTTTTCATTCACTGAAAATATCTGCAAAAACATAATTAATAGAATTCATATTTATAAAACAATAAAAACTTTCTTCAAAATACATTTGGAAATGTTTTTGCTTAAAACAGACTTGGTGCAGTGATAATGGGGTTAAAGTGCAGACTGTCAGATTATAGTTTGTCAACCTAGTTAAAATATTTTTTGTTTTGTTTTTTCATTACACAAGACTGAAATAATGACTATGATCTAATGTTCCGTACTTTTGAACATTGCACAAAATCTTTCTAAGCTTGAGATGAAGCAATACTGAAGATGTTTTTAGAAAGTGTATTTTCATGTATACCTATATTGGCTGTCCCTTGTGTGTTTCTGCATGGCAGGTCTGATGAAATTAGTTGTATATTTCCATGCATTGGGATTCAATCCTGTTCAATGTATCAGCAAAACACTATATGGGTAGTAGTGCAGCAAAATGTTTTTAGGAAAAACAAAACAAAGGTTTCTTGTGAATGTTACAGGATGCTTGAAATTTAGTTCTATTTGAAGATTGAAGATCGTACAATGTCTTTTTTTTTTCTTTTTTTTTTTTTTTTTTTTTGGTGCATTTAAATTAAATTGCCTAAATTGATTTTGTTTTCAAGGACAACATGGTATTCCTAGAATAGAGACTTTTTTTTACACCAAGTATTTTGTTTTTTATGTCCTGGCACATTTGTGTGGCTGCGGAGATGGTAGTTTGTGTTATAATTTTCATCTCCCCACAGACTGAACTAATTCATGAAGTGATTGACATTGTACCAGACCAATGGGATTTTAAATCAAGACCACCTGAACACTATATATATATATATATATATATATATATATATATATATATATATATATATATATATATATATATATATATATTCCCAGTAGATTTCTATTTCTTTTAGATCAAATGCATCCATTAAGTTTTTTTTTTGGGGATTATTATTCTTGCTATTATTATTCTGATTTCTGTTAACAGAAGTGTTTGGCATTGAAATGCATACTCCATTAGTAGTTTTAGAGTATAGCAGAATGAAAGGGTTATAAATATTAACATTTATACAATCGATATTTTAGGCTGCTTTGTGGTATTGTAGTGTATGAGTGATTGTATATATGTAAAGATAATTGAGACAGATTTTGAAAGTGGAAACCCTTGGTGTGAGCCTTTGCTCCTGGCTTTGACCAACAAACGTACAAGAACCCATCAGATAAAATTTGAAAAGTTTGCTAAAATGGTCTTTGTGTCATTTGTACTTTGCTGATGTCCCGTTTGGCTTTTTAATTTATTTAGACCCTGTTTGTCTTTCAAATGTAACGATTCCAACATAGGAACTGAAGTCAGGCCATGCTAAATTAATGCTGAACACTAGAGGGAAATATTGAATATGGAACTACAGATGTCTCTTAAGTTTTAGGCGCTCCAGTAATCCTAATGAATCTTTACACCACTGGATAATAAACGAAAGCTAATAAAACACACTGTTAACCTTCACACAATTTATGTTGAATGTAAATGTAACATTGACTGAATAAATAACCAACCTTTTCTTTCAAATACAAAATTATTTCTAACAAAACCTGTTTCTGAGGAGAAGGAACTTTCTCTCGACACAATAAAAAACAAACCCGACTGGATTCAATTAAATTCGTACTTTGTATGTTACACTTGATGAAAAAGCCGATAGAGGGCGATATAACTACATTTTTTAAAGATAAATACCGTTTTAAACACTGCCAAATGACATGACTTACTATACCTTTGACAGTAATAAATCTGCGGCTTCTATCTGCGACGACCGTTGCTATTCAAACTGTATTTGCGCGACCTGTGTTAACCTAGCGTGCAGTAAGTTAGTTATTTTTTTTTCCCTTTAATTATGTGGAATATTCTTTCTGAACAACAAGATTTATCCTACTCTAAACAGCAAAGGTGAGAGTTGCGCGCGTGAGGGGTGTGGCCACTCTCATCCATTAAAGTGCTCGTGCTGGGAGTCGATGGCGTTTGGCATGCGGAGCGTCTGTTGACTTTATCCAGCAATGGACGTCAGTTGATTAAGCTATCATCAGCACTAACCTTATATTATTGACTTACCGGTACGTACATCCAGAAAGTTCTTAATTTTCTGTCACTTTCTGTTGCTTTTCTCATAGTTTTCCGATAATCGGTGATGTTTGACTGCCTTGTCTATATTTTTTCACCATAATTTTACACGATTTTGGCGTTAACTATTTTGTTTAAAAAGACAGAGCTCGAATAATGTGGTGATATCTATCACTGTATTTGTTTGATCGGCCTCTTGTAAACGTTGAGTTGCTGTTAAGTAAAGCAGTCACTACTAAGTCCTTTCGTAGTGTATTTTTATTCAAAATAATGATTTCATTAAAATGTTCATATATAAAAAAAAATAGTAATTATATTAATGTATCTAAGTGTCATAAATATTTATATGTAAATTAACAAAATGACCCAATTTGTAGGCTATATGTAATGATAGCCAAGACAAAAGCATTACTTTAAATGTTGAAGTAAAATTAAGCAGCCAATAGAGTTTAAAAGTAGAGAGACCAAAGTACATGTGATATGCAAAGTTGCCTTTATGCTTGATAATCGTAATTAAATGGTGTGTTTGACTGCTTGTTGAAGTTCCTGTGCAAATTAGTCTTGTAAAGTATTATCTGATTTTGTGGTTTGCAGCTACCTTTTTTAAATAAGCAACTTGCTCTTCCAGTGTACGTGTTATCATTGGAAATTCTTATGTTGTATAGGCATGTTACTGATGGTAGAAATCTTGGATGTCTTAAGTTAATTTTTTTAGAAGTGCGACGCTAATTTAGAATTCTGGGTTAGTTTGGCACATCATTTCCCTTTCACTGTTTTGTATTTTTATATTCGTTCCTGTTTTTTCTATCAGATCCCTCCAGATTTGTGTCCTCCAATGGATGGAGCTCCAGTTGTAACCATGGCATCTCTACCTCTGCCTCCTGACCCCCCTAGATGCTTTCAAAATGAGACCTCACCCTGCATAGGTATTGCACAGCCCCCTCCACCCCCTCCCCCTCCCCCTCCTCCACTGCCACTACCACCCCCACCTCCTTCACCTATGGGGGACCCCTTCACCCGGACTGTCCAGCAGCGCTCCAAAATGCGCAACTTCAACTGGGACGCCATCCCCAGGCACAGCGTGTTGGGCAAGCGCAACGTGTGGACATCCCAAAGCAACCTCGAGAACTTTGAGCTGGACACTAAGCGAATGGAGGAGCTTTTTAGTCACAATGAGCACCACGGTTTGGTCCGTAAGGGTGGGACGGTCAGAAAAAGTGTGTGGGGACTTTCGCAAATCACTACAGAATCCGAGAATGTAAGTGGCACTGCTTAAAAGTTGATTGAAGCTGAACTTTGCTGTAAAGCTGATGTGTTTGCCATGGAAATCTAGTCATCTATACCTACAGCTGTACTTGCCCATGAGGCCCTTTAGTAGCGACCGTACTGCAGAATTGCAAGGCAGCTCAGATGTCATCTCTTGTGTATCAAGAGTCAGAGTGCAGGACAGGAGCAAGTGGGTGAATTAAACATGAAATCTAGTACTCGCTAGTGGCCTACATCAACCCAATCTATTACTCATTTGTGTCTCTCATCTTTCAAACGTTCAGGCTAATGATCTGGAGAGGTGACTCCAGTATTGATGCTCTGATAAAGCTTTAGTATTAGACATTCTGTCTTCTGAGACCCATCACAGTGTTTTCTTACTTGTTTAACCCTCTTGTCCCCAAGGCCATTGTAGTAGTTTAAAAAACATACTTTGTATTGAAGTATGAACTATGATCAAATGTCTAGATGAAACACTTGAAATGTCCTCAATTAAGACATCTATATTACTTGGGAGAATTGCAGGTATTAAACAAATTAAAACAACAACATCACACCTCAAAATAAATAATAAATATATAATGAGTGAGATATTAATTTTCAGAATTTTTTCATGTGCAGCAATGTGTTTCTTGAGACCTCAGATATTAAAAGGAAAAATAATACATTAACTAGAAGTGTTTTTTTGTTGTTTGTTTTTTAAGTATAGGCTCATGTCATGTTTAAGTTATTTTACGTTTAATTTTCTGTGGCGTCATAAATATTTACCAATCCTATCTGCATAATTTAAGTTTTTCTTTTATATTTTACTGTTATTGCAGAAATCTAAGGTTGGCCAGATGATTTATTTGCTCTAATTTTTGATCTGTTTGATCTATTTAAGGAACATTGTTTGTGTGGAAGTTCAGCTCAGACATGTTGAACTGTTCATAATGTAGCCACGTCTTTTTGATTCAATTTCCATCTAGTCTTATACTGTGAATGGTGTGTGTTCATACTTCCTATATTTTATTTTTAGTTGCTATCACTGAATGTTTAATAATATATGCTATTTCAGTACTTTCCCAGCTTATGACTCTATATCTGTCTTTTTTTTTAGGTATCAATCCTCAACTCTAAGAAAAGTATGAATATTGGGATTTTGCTAAAACAATTTAAAAGGTAAAGTACAGTATAAAATTTAGTTTTTCTCAGTCTGCACTTTCTTATACAAATTTATATATATATATATATATATATATATATATATATATATATATATATATATATATATATATATATATATATATATATATATATATAAATATAAATATATATTGAGCCATGATCACCTGTGTTTTGTACGTCAAGTAGTTTTTTCCCCCCTTATTGCTTGAGGTTGTAAGTTTCTATAAATGTTGGTAATGACATGAAAACATGTAGATAAAAATCTCAATCTGAATTGTTTTGAGCATCTCAAAGAACATTACACTGAATTATATCCATTATAAGTAATATGTGTAACAAGCTGCTAAGAGTCCTTAAAGTAACTCAAGTAGGCCATTTAAAAACATCTGTCTCTCATCTGTTTTCGGTGCACTTTGCAGGCCACCGAAGGACATTGTGGAGGCCGTCAGGAACGGTAACCTGTGCTTTGCTTCTGGGAAACTGAGGGAGCTCAGCAAGCTGTTGCCTGATGACATGGAGGTAAACCAGTTTTCTCTATATGGCCTCAATGTGCTGTGCTATTCCGCCCCGATGTGATCAGCTTTTTAATGCAGCTTTTGTATTAACATGTTCCAGACTAAGAAGTTGATGTCATTTAATGGAGATCTATCTCAGTTAAACGAGGCTGACCGTTTCATGGTGATGCTGGTTCAAGTGCCAGGGTGCGTTTTCTTGTCATGGTTCAAAGCATTTGATGGTCCAGTTTCAGTGCTGTTTTGTATAAATGTGCTCCACAGAATTTTCCCACGTTCAAGTGTTAAACAGCTAGTTGAAATGTACTTTAGCTAAAAAGCTGCTAATAATTCTGTGACTTTTATTTGTTTCCAGGTATAAAGTGAGGATAAAAAGCTTGCTTCTCAGAGAGGAGTTTTTTCCCTTTATTGAGGAGGTCAAACACTCCATTGCTGTCATGACAACCGCTGCTAATGGTACTAATTTTTAAAAATCTTTGTATAGAAAGTTATAAAGTCTATACTTGTGTAAAACCTGATGATCATGTTCTCGAGCATGATTTGACATTTGTTCAAAACAAGAACATCTTGCGTCTTGACATTTGAAATCAAAATGAACTAATACATTTTCTGTGTGATCTCAGACTTTTAGACCCCCACTATATATATGGTACTATGTAATCTGGCAAATGTTGAAAAAATTAATACAGTTTTCTTAACACATACACTACTACTCAAAATTTTTAGTCAGTATTTTTTTGTTGTTGTTGATTTTGAAAAGGGTCTTATGCACACCAAGGCTAGATTTATTTGATCAAAAATGTAATAAAAACAATAATATTGCGACATTTTATTACAGTTTAAAATAACAGTTTTATATTTTAAAATATGTATTTGTAAATGTCGTTTAATCCTGTGATGGCAAAGTTGAATTTTCAGCAGTCTTTACTCCAGTCTTCAGTGTCACATGATCTTTCAAAAATCATTCTAATAGGATAATTTGCTGCATTATCAGTGTTCAAGACCATTAATCTGCACAATATTTTTGTGGAAACATTGGCACTTTTTCAGGATTATTTGTTAATAACATTTATCAATGCATTTACTGTCATTGTATTTATTACTTTCGCTAAATAAGTGTTAATTTGTAAAAAAAATAAAAAAATAAATCTTTGTCTACCAGAGTTGCTGGCATGTGATGACCTACATTCAATCATCAGACTGGTGCTGAAGGCTGGTAACTACATGAATGCTGTGAGTGTCACATGGTCTGTTTTGTTTGTTATTAATACACTGTTCCTCAGTGTGAACTAGAGCTGGAGCAGATAAATGACTCTGGCTGTATCTTGTTCAGGGTGGCTACGCAGGTAGTGCTATTGGCTTCAGGATGACATCATTGCTCAAACTGGTGGACACTAAAGCAAATAAACCTGGCATGAACCTTATGCACTATGTGTCCATGGTAAATGAAGTGATCACTCTTTTTATGAGTTTTTATTATTAGATGTTGATTAATGAATATATCACTATACTTTTTTTTTGACACTGTGATTGTATGTTTATTATTTTCTGTGTATTATAGCAAGCCCAACAAACTGATGAAGCTTTGCTGCATTTCGCTGAACAGCTTCAACACATTGGGATTGCTGCAAGGTCTTTAATAAGACAAGTTTTGTATTGTTTAGGTGATGCATTGAGTAAAATTCTACTTTATTTATAAATTCAAAATAGGATCCAAATGCAGGAGGTGGAGGTGGACTTTCAAAGGGAGTTGGAGAAAATTAGGGAAGCGAAGATGGATGCCAGTAAACAGCCTGATCTACTACATCAGATGGAAGCATTTCTTCGTGTAAGAATAATTTGGGCTTTTCATGTAACCTACCTTGAAATTCCAGTGTAATGTCAGGTGGTTGCTTTTGCAGTGTCTTAGATTTCCAGTATTCAGGGAGTAATATGTGTCTGCTCCTGTACAGATGGCAGACATTCGGCTAGCGGATGTGGAGACCTCCCTTCAGGAACTGGACAGCATCAGAACCTCTGTGGCGGAGTACTTCTGTGAAGACCCAGCCACCTTTAAACTAGAGGAGTGTTGCTCTATCTTTCATTCCTTCTGTGAGAGGTTTGAGAGAGCTACAAAGGTAAAATATCATGCCTTATAAAGGAAAATTCAGGAAACTTTAAGCTTTATAAAACAGGGCGGTGCCCCATGTGTGGTGTTATAGTTCAGATACTTGCATCAAATTTCTGTTGCTTATTACTTACAAAATGTACTATGGTTTTAGATATCAAAAAATTAGGTATGATTTGTTAGCCTAGGATAAATTTAAATCAATTGCACCACACATTTAACCTGATTTGCTCATGGTTTTATTAAATGTTGTGTTTCATCTGGGCCATGCTTTTCACTGACACTGTTGACTGTGACAAACATGACAAGACAGAAAGGTTCAGTTGTGATGGAAGTGATATCACAATTTTGTCTTTTTTTGTGATCAACATCAATGTTGTTTGATGCAAAGTACATTTGCAGGCAAAACCTTTGAGAGCAAATAAACAAAAGAATAAATTAAAATATGTGTAATGTGTAAATATTTGTTTTAACATAAGATTCAACAACTGTGATATAAACAAGTTTTACAGACATTTGGAATGGATATAGATCTCCTTTGTTAAAGGACTCCATTTCTATATATGAAATTGAAAACAAAAAAAATCATTCTGTCACCCACACTCTCTTCTATGTCCTACAGGAAAACCGTGAGTGTGAAGCAGCTGAGACTCGCAAGCAGCAGCAGAGAGAAAGAGAAAGAGAAAGAGAAAAGCTGACCAGAACGGCTAAGCGCCGATCCATCGGCACATGCTCCAGTCGGGATGTGACCGATGAAGCCTCCGCTCTGGAATCTGTCTTGGCCAGCTTTCTCAGCCAACGTCCTTCTCGCAGGAGGCCCGGTGGGTTCATACCTGTCACAGACAGCCCCATCAAGAACATCCGCCCTCAGGTTGAGGAGCGTGAGGGCAGGGGGGATCTGGGCACCCCTGTGGAAACCAACAAGGAGAAATGCAAGATCTCAAAGGTGGAAGAACCAGCTAAAGTCTGCCAGAAGGAGGAGGTTCCACCCTGTATCGTTAATGATGTTCAGCGGGCAAGAGCCGCTTCCAAAAGAGGCCAGTGCATTTACGATGAACCGGTTCCTGAAAGCAATGACCTCAAAGAGGTCAACATCTGTAGCAACACCTCAGCCAAACAAGAGTTTGAAGATGGAGTGATGAATAAAGAAGTTGAGGAAATTGGAGACATGGATAAAGGAGAAACAAGAGAGGAGGAGGAGGAGGACAACGAGGAAATAGAAGAAGCAGATAAAATGCCTGAGCTCTCCGGCAAGATCCTCCGCTTTCAGGATTGTGGCGTTGGCGGCCTTAAGGCAACCGCTACACCTGATCGTTCCCGAGGCCATGGCGTATGCACTTCCACTCCTCAACAGAGGGATATAAAAGAGGTAGATCTGTCTTTGCAGAATGGACTGGGAGGTCTAGGCTCACCGTGGACCATCCTCAGCCCTCGTGTCTCTCCCCGTAACACGCCCCACCGCAGACACTCCTACTCCTTCTCCAGGGTGGACATCCTTGATGATGGAGTTTGGGCATTACCTGACACTCCTGTACGTGACAAGCCCTCATTCTCCCATTATGCAGGAGTGGGGACTTCATCCTCATTACCAGACTGTCCCTCAGAGCGAACTCCAGCACAGGGGACAGTTATAAGGTCTGCATCACTTAGTGATGAAAAAGAGTCGGCACCTAACTTCAAACTGGGACAGATCTTTCAGAGACGCACTGGACAGGAGCTTCCTCCAGATAAGAGACCGGAAAGCTCAGGACTTGTATCTTTCTTCCGACGCTTCGGGGAAAGAAAGAGGGCAGGAACTGTTGGTTAAAATGACATGGCTTGTCCTATAAGGATTTTACTTTGCCATAAAGGATATGATGAATGTAGACAAATGGGAACTTGTCTTACAACACTCTTGATTTCTTTTGTGTTCTCATGCAAATATTATGATGATGCTTGCTAATGCTAACGTCTTGATATTTTATTAGTTTTTAGTTCAGCATTGTTATTTATAACAAGCTGCTTTAATTGGTTCACAACACTGAATTTCAGGTACTGAAGCATTTTATTATTCTTTGTCTTTTAAAGTCTGTCTTATTTTTATGTAATAAAGTGTGGATCCCACCTTTTGAAGCATGTGTTACGTGTGTCTTTTTATGTAGGTCTAGAAATACAATATTGGCCCCAAAAACTTAGACACTGAAGCCACATTAAAGTCATTGTTGTGTTCTAAAGACAATGATGAGGTGTTTTTCAACAAAGAAGCAGTTCTCGATGAGGGCCTCAGCCAACTTCCAAGGAATTATGTAAATTATGTAACGTTAAATTAAAAAAAACACACCGAATCAGTATATGAGTCTTTTGGAATTAATCATGCTTCTTTTGTGGGTTTGTGTGGGTTTTAAATGCTAAAACAATAGATACAATGTTCAAAATTAAGATTAAAGTATCTGGACTACAACACTATTTGGTTAGTAATGACAAAGAAAGCAATAAGAAGTTTCCACTGTAGCATGAGGGACTGCTATTCTGGCCAACCTAAAGATTATATGGCCGCCTGTAGAGAATGGTGCTGATGTCACTACTCAGTCATGCATCTGTATTTTGTGTGTGTGTGTGTGTGTTTCCCTCCTACTACATTATTTCTGCTGCAGCCTGAACGTAACATCTGTCTTTCTCTGCTGTTGTTCATCAAGATAAAAGTGGAAATGATGAGAATTTGCCATGTTGTCTAGGTGATGGTGTATATTTACAGTACATGATCTCACTTGGCTGGTGTTTCAGTGAAATAATACCCCCTGGAAAAAGCTGCAGAGCACAGACTCTTCTTTCATACAGTCCTCAAAGCTCTCACAATGAATGCTGATTTTGTTCCTAGAACTTTTACCAAGTTCTGTTGATGTAGCATATATTTTTAGACCGTTTAAGAACTTGTTTCCATAAATACAGTAAATAAACTCGAATCCTATTTTTTTATTTGTTCCATTAGTGTACCCCACCATCTAGACAAGATCTAGAAGAGGATTGTCTTTGCAATGTGTTTTTGTGTCACAAAATAATGCATCTTAAATGTGGAAAAGGCATGCTTAGTGTGCGTGCATGTGTGTGAGAAAGAGAGAAAGAGAAAGGGCAGGGAAAAAAAACACCAAGGAAGAAACCCGAGCTGTAGAGAAAGGAGGACAGGATCACTTCATTCGGGACTCAGAACTCTCTTTACAAAACTGCAGCCTGAACACTACAAACCTGGGATATTTTTGAGCCATCTAAAGTAAGTGCACTATTTGGCAATTCTTTAATTTAGGCTAATAAAGGAGAGAAAAGTTTTCATCTTGCCTGACTACTGCAGTCATTTACATTATATTAGATTATACATTACATTTAAGATTTTACTCAACAACATTTGAGTATGTTAGTAAAGTAACATGTCCCGATCGCATAGTAAAACATGAATCTGCATTGTGAGGACCAGCAAGCAGTGTGTGTGCTTATTTAAAATTATTTTAATATATTATAAAATAGCTTTAATATATTGATATTGTGACGGAATAAACATCATTTTGACATGGCATCCTCTAAATGTAAAGCTGTGGATCGAGTTATACAAGGAATAACAGTGGATTGCCTTTGGGTTGTTAAATAATAAATAGTACATAATTTCTGTTTACGTATGTATGTTGTCTTAGTGGACTCAGTTGGGCTTTTCCCACACCAAGTAATTATTTGTGGTATCAAAAGTGACCAGGAGATGCCGCTATATTTTTGTAAATGATTTTTACTGTGGGAAACAACGACAGTGACGTCGACGTCGGTAACACAATGGAAACTATTTTTTTTTTTTTTTTTTTTTTTTTAATGGTAGAACTTTGTTATATACCATAAAAAAATTTAATAACACAAAGTTAAGTTAACTCCTTTAACTATTTCGCTATTTATACTCGTGGAGCTGTTTGTAAACCACTCACTTTCAAAGCCTAGTGTGTCATGTCCTTACTTAAGATTTATGTATTAATTTTAATTAGCCTATGTTTTGTCCTTCTTTATAGATCAGTTGGAATCATGCCTCACTTTAATTAAGCTTGATCACTAAAAGCAGCAAAATGTTGTGGTAAGTGGGTTATCTCCATTATGTTGGTTTGTGTTTGAAATGAATCCTCTAGTGGATAAAAATGTTGCATTTTGGTATTAAAATCTGTAATTGTGATAATCACAATTTGCTTTTCTTGATATGATTTCATTTTGTGGCTCAGCATGAATTCATGGTCCAATAGACATGCATGGGAGGAAGCTGAGTAAGGTTTCAACTGATAGCAGGACAATGCTGGGCATTCACAGTCATTTCCGGGTCCATGTTTGCCGGAAAAGTGTGAAAATGGATGTGACCCTGTGAAGTCATTCACTGATTATTACATGAGTCATGAGTAATGCTGGATATTAACTTTATTTGACCTCCCACACAGATTAAAACAGAGACGTACAAACAATGGTGACCAAATAACTCACATTCAATATATCATTCAACCTGAAGCATCACAATGAATGGGTGCAGGATTTGAAGGAGATATTGCGAAATAATTACTTGCTCTCTCATCATACCAGTGTTATAGTCAACCAACAAGTTGCTGAGCAAGTAAAGTGCTACAGGACTGTTGTAAGTGAACTTTGTCCCTTAGTTGATTAAGACTGAGCTGTAAAATGGTTTTTAATCCCTGTGGTTTATTCTCAGTACAATGCACTCATTAGTGCAGACAGTGGCAGCTGGGAGTTAAACCTCTTTTTAACTCTAGTGATTATTAAAGTTCATTCATACCAGTCAGTTATTAAGTAATTAAGCACTGGAATTCCTTGTTTGCATATATGAGGATACTGAATGTAATAAAAGCCCCCGATAAATGCTGATGCATATCTTTAGCTGGATTTAGCTGTCTTGCATATCACAGACATCAGACATGCAAGCGGTTTGTTATCTAAGCTTTATATCAGTGATGTAAACTTTTTTTTACTCCAACGTACAGGACAGTATTCAAATGCCTTCGTATCTAAGCTGATATGTATATCTGTTACTTCTTTTGAAATAAACTCTAAATATGATGTCAGTTTAATGTTATACATTTTTATTTTTAGTGTCTTATTTTAGCATTTTAATGAAGATTATGTAAATATAACTAAATGTAAATGATTTCAAGGCTTATTGGGGCCCCTTGGAGTTTTGCTGAAGACACCTAATAAGGCCCCGGACCCCTGGTTAAAAACCACTACTTTAGATGAGATGCTTGATGCGAAAAAGTGAAAGGAAAAGGTTTTAAAATATAATTGTGGTGCACAGATATATATATATATATATATATATATATATATATATATATATATATAAATATATATATAATTTTTTATTTTTTTTTGTACTTTTAATTTTTGTTATAAATCTTGAAAACATTTTATTATGCCTACTTCATTTATTTATTCTTCTTTCAGGTTATTCTTTCTTAGGCCTTTATTTTGTTTTACCTGCTGTGCCTAATTTTAGATCTTAATACTTTCTTATCCACAATTTTAAACCATGAAAATCCATCATAAAATATTATTTAATTTAAAACTGATAAGCTAAACCAGTTTTGCGTTTATAATGAAGACTGCTATTTTATTTACAGTAGCATTCAAATGTATGGGGTCATACTAAATTTTAAGAAATCACTTTAATTCAAGGATTTATTGAATTGATGGGGGAAAAAAAGAAATGATAGTGCAATACATTTTTTTAATAAATTATTTGAAAATAAGTACAATAAAATTTATTTAAAGAGTTTTTAAGCATGTTGGTGATTTTCATTGCTACAGATTTGGTGACGTTGTTGACCCAAATTTAAAAAGACTTAAAAATTCATGTTTAGAATATATCCACAGGGGCATTTTTACAGGAGAGATTTTATATGGAGTCAAAACGGGGCCAGCTTGTTGTTGCACTCCACGCCTTGCACTACCGACAAGTTGACATGTGGCAGACCATTTTCTTTTGCAAGTTTCAGCTCATACATATTTGTTTAAACTCGCTTTCACCAAACGCCTCCCAAAAGCACCTCAGCACCACCTGATGCTCTCCGAACGCCCCTGTTGAGAAACACTAATCTAAACAGTGATTCAAAAATCACAAACAGTTTTTATTCTTATGTGAAAAATATTATAATTTAATTCTTATGCAAATTGCTGTCATTTCCACCAACAATTTCCAGTTTCTTCGAAAGTAAGTAGCCTATACTTGGATAACCTGGAAGCAAAGAGCTATTTGAAAATGCTATGAAAAGCTTCATGGAAGAGCTTGAATTGAAATTTAAGACGTTATGTGTTAAAATGAAGAAAAATCTAGATAAATATTATGTATTAGCAGAATATTTTGAGTAGGCTATCTGAGTAGGCTACACAAGTATGCAAAAACTGTTAAAATATGATATCCTTCAAAATTAGAAAGCTATGAAAATGGATTGAGCAAGACAAAGACCATTTTATAATAAAACAGATAAATAAATATATATTTACATAACATTGTATTTATATCCTTCCACCACAGAATGCTACCAAACATAATATATCACTGAGATATGGTGAAAATTGAATTCATTCATAAAAAGAAACATTTTTAGATGTATGTAGGACAAAAGACAAAAAAGTAAAAAGTGAGTTTAAAGCAAGTCCACGGGGCCAAAAGCACTTATGATTGAAGAAACACCCTACTTGACATAAGAAAAAAAAGTGTGCATATCATAATATACAAGAGCAGACTTCAATGTTGCCCAGAGTATTTCTTTAGTGCTCTTTGGAGAGTCTATTTTCCAAACCACAACGTGGGAATCTGTAGCATCACATGTGATGGCATCACCAGCCTCAGGCTTCCTGAAGAGGTCTGCCTTCATACCACTAATAGAACACAAATACACACACTCACACAGTGCTGAGTGCTGGCTTTGTGTTGCAGTCACATGCAATTTACAATATAGATCCTGCAGGTTCTCTTCCTGTATGAATCTACTCCAGGCTGCCGGGGGAAAGAGAGAGAGAGAAAAAGAGAAGGATGAGGAGGAGGAGGGTGAACGAGGCAGTCTGCCATCTGGGTTCTGCTGCACTGGATGCAGTCTCCATGGTAACATCGCTCTCTCATGCAATCAAATCAAGGAATGTGATCAAGCCCGGCCCACCCCCTTTAGCACGGATGCAGTTGTTGCTTTTATCAATTAAGCCACGCCCCCAGCAGTTTGTCTCCACCCATTGTAACCCTTAGGTTGGTACTTAGTGATGAATTGAACTCAATTTGTCACTAGATGTCAAGGATACTAATTCAAAAGGTTGTGACTTTGTAGTCCAGGATATCACCATGTGTTTTTCTCCTTAGGTTGACATAAAGGATATTTTTAGCTTGTCTTGGAAGACTGATGTGACTTAAGTGACTCATGTTGCCCAAGCTGGAATTTCAGCACAATTATTTTTCCATTCTGCTCTGCTGGGTCTTATTGTATGTCCTGTGTAGTGTATATCTTCTCTCTTTGCCTCTGTAGTCATTAATCTCAATTAGCTCTCATGCAGTTAAACAGTCATTATCTTGTCCCCTTGATTTTTCTCATGTCATGTTCTTCCCTGCTATCTCTTCTTTTCCCCTCATTTCCCATTATTGTGAATTACAGTGTGCTGAGAAACCAAACAAAAGGGCTTGGGATACCTATGTGCCCGCAGAAAAAAATGCTATCTGTAATTTCATCACACAGGAGAGTCATTGGTTTACTTGTATATATTTGGCTCTCAGATTTGAACTCTTGATGACTTTCTCTTTGAGATCACGAGCATGTGACACATCCTTTGTGTGTGTGTGCATGTGTGTGTTTTCTATGGGTATTTAGATCTGTACACTACAAAAAAAAAAAAAAAAAAAAATTATCAGTATTTTTGTCTTGTTTTCCAGTAAAGAAATCTAAACATCCTACGTAAAGACATTTACATTGAGAATGAAACTCATTTATTATTATCATTATTTTAGAGGATTTAATTTGGATTAAGTTCATTTTTATTACCCATTTAGATGCTTAAAACATGAAAAAAGTGTACAATAATAAAAGTGTACACTACTGTTCAAAAGTTTAGGGTTAAAAAATCAATACTTTTATTCAGCAGGGATGCATTCAATTGATCAAAAGTGACAGTAAAGACATTTAGAATGTTACAAGCTATATATATAGAGAGAGAGAGTAGTTTTTGTTTTAAAGTAAACTTGCTGTTCACAACCTATGTAACCTCTCTTTCAAAGTGAAATGTTCCATCTGAAAGTTAATTGTAAAAGCACTGTTTTTTGACTGTTTCATTCCAGAATAGAGTCAGATCAAATGTGAGTTTGTTAAAACATCATCTAATTAGCTATTCAGCTATTGGTGATCATTATCCAATAGCCTGTGTGGCCCGAGTGACATCAGCAGAAGATGAAAGTCGTTTCAAAGGGAAGCGTGACTACAATTTCATTTAATATTGAAAGACAAACTATACTCTATAAATAATTATTAACAGTAACAGCATAAACGTGCATTAACAAAATACATTTCAGATTCATATTGACTTGTTTACATAGTTTAACTTGAAAGCAAGACAAAAATAAGATTTTTTAGAAAGAGTTAGTGAGATACCTCTGTATCTAAAGGATGTGTTCTCTCTCTGCCATTTTCCTGTTGCCTTGCACCTTCACTCAGAGCATTGGCTGAGCACATCCCCACCTCCCTTCCTTTCAGCCAATACCCTTCCACTATCTACATTTTCCTTCCTTCCTTATCAGAGTCTCTCTCTCTCTTCTCTCACACACACATTATACACCCTTGCTTGCTCACGCCCTGCTGCTGCTGCTTCTCTCCTGTCTGCTTGTCTTTCCTGCTTTCTGGATTTGCTCTTTTAATCTCGCTTTATCTTCTTTTTTGGGATGAGGGGGTGTAAGGCTGGACGGGGCTGTGCTTGGATGCTTCGCTGAGACCTCTCCGTATCTTTTTCTCTCTGTTTCTGTCAGCTGCGAGAACTCACGTGAGTACGGCTTCAGGGAGCTCCCCCTTATCCTTCATTCTTTTTCCTTTGTGCTTTCATTCTCTTCGTTAACCTCTCCATCCATCTCATGGGTTTAATCACACTGTCGTTCACGCAGCTTTGAGAAGGACTGTCTGTGATGAATAATTTACTGCAGTGTCTGGCCTCTCCCTTACAGTCAGCTGGGCATCTCTGACACGCACAAACACACACACACGAGTGAACGGACATAATCACATAATCAGCGCTTATGTAAAACAGCAGTGCATGTGTGCTGAGAAATGCATAGATGATGTGCATCTAGGTGAGTGTGAGTGTGTGTGTAAACACAAGTATGTTAGCGGTCTCCTGTTATGTGTGTGATCAGTGTGCTTTGCTTGCACTGATTCGAGTCACGCAGGGGAAAACATTGAGATTTTAATTGGATGGCTTCATATTGAGTACATGATTCAAATCATGAAGAGTGTGTTTGGTATCACAGCAGCTTCCTGTCTCTTAGCAATGATAGGAACTGTCTGAAGACTGAAGATGTGTGATCTTAATGATCCAGCAACTGATCTTTTGATGTATTCAAGAGTAAAACCATTTTGATTTTCACCATTTACTGATGAATGCTGTACCCTATTATAGTGACATGGTGTTACAGTCATTGTAATCATCCAAGCAGGCAGCCATAGATAATGTAATAATGACAACATAACAGTACAATGAAGGGGCAGGACAGGTGACACTCATTATAATATTGTTTTGTAGACTACTTAAATACAGCTGTTGATGTGCTATAAAAGTTTTCTGTCTGTAATTATTTTAATTAGCAATGATAGTTCCCAAGAGGGAAATTACATTGCTTGTTGGTTGCTCTTTTTATAGTTCAAGACAATTATCAGAGTTCTCAGAAAGGATACATTTATATCTATAAATTCAGTTTTGTTTTTTTCATAGTTTTGTTTTTATTATTTCTGTAATTTAGTTTTAGTTCAGTTTAATAAATGTAGTACTTCAACTTGTTTTATTCTAATTTTCTTCATAAATAAAAAATACATATTTTTTCATAATATATTCAAATTTTATTTTATTTTAGCATTTTAAATTCAATTATTTTAATAGTTTCATTGTAATTACCAATTAGACAACAGATGACATAAGAGTAATGATCTATACAATTATTATATAATTTAAATATTTTTATTTATTTATTTATTTTTTTAATCTCTAGAGGAATTTTTTCAGGAGACAAATCTGAGATGAATTAGACTTTAACAAATGTCTTCATTTGCTCTCCATGTAATCTCCTTTCATTCTAGGAGAGACAACTGAGATACAAACATCCCATTTGTGATTTTGCTTTCACACCAGCCATTTCTTAGATATTAAAATTCAATATATGACACACTTTTTACATAACAATTTCACAAACATTAAGATTAATTCTGAAACTCTGTGGTCCAATAAAATCTGTAAGAAGCACATGAACAAGTGAATGGCACTTGCATGCCAATATGTGTACGAGTGTGTTGAAGAATAAATCACAGAAATAACAACCCACAATAAACACAATCTCTCATTAAAAAAATAAATAATAATAAAAAGAAATAAGACTAGACAGCATATTCAACATCTCCTTTAGAGGTAAAAGTCAAGTATGGCTTAGAAATCTAGTCTTTGTTGACACAACCATCAGTTTTGGATCCATACAAACACGGTAGGGCAAAATTCTGAAGCAATCATCAGGCTTTTTGTCATAAAACCAAATAAAATGCTTTTCCAGAATTATTTTACACTAAAACTTCCCTTGATTGGTGCTGAGAGGTCAAACAGGGATTGTCATGCTCACAAATGGCGTTAAACGTCCTCTGGTTGGAGATTATGATGGGTGGAAGGGCAGTGAGATGGAGCTCAGCTGACAGATGTCTCTGCTTTAGTGTATTGATGTGAATTGCCATCCATGGCCATTGTTCATGTATGTGTGTGTGTGTGTGTGTTCTTGTGCTCTTTCCCTTAGGAACACATTAAATGCCTTTCCAGTGACATACAACACTTATTGTGATTAGTTATGGCTTCCTGAGTGGCCATTACTCTACCTAACCATCCCTTTCAGGGTATTCTTCTGTGTTTTTGTTTGTGTGTTTGTCTGGGAGAGCAATTTACTTGTGATGTGAGTTTTGTCTGCTGGGTGTGATACATTTGTGGTGTTGTTAATATGGTCAACAGAACCAGTTTAGCTCATTCAACCTGGTTTATAGCCACCAAAGTGGGCATTCTAGTTCATAAACGCACTTAAATGCACAGCTAGTTTGATGTGACATTCATAATCATAATACAAACAGTTTCTATTTAAAAGTCTTTGCTGATTCTTGTGTCTACTTGTACCTAAAATATGTACACTATCTTTGTTCTTATTTAAAATGGAAACAATTGTGCTTCCTGATGCTTATTAACAATCAGTCATAGTTAATTGTGGCAGATATTATTTTAGCTTTTTTTGGCAGATGCTATTTTTTTTTCGTCAGTCACATTATTATTTGAGTGACAATTAATATAAAATATGTTATGTAAATGATGCCTATGTGATCATACTGATTTGTATAATGTATAGCAGTTTAATATGCAGAAGTCGTTCTCTGAGCTAGTAGTTTGATTGACCGGGACAAAAGAGATCACTGTCTGAACTATGTTAGTTTTTAAAAAAAATGTATTTTTAGCCTTAGGATGGAAGGATGTGTGTGATGTGAAAAACAAGTTAGTTTCGATTTGAATATGTCCTGCAAAATTGTCAGTTTGCCAGGAAATTTACTTACATTTGCAAGTAAAATGAAACTGTTTTTATACAGCAGCTTACAGTGCAGGACCTCTTAACGTGTTGAACTCATTGACAGATCCAAATTTTTTTATTTAAAAATACCTGAAGGAGACAGGGAACCTTTCCTTTTGAAGACAGCTGACTGTGAATGTCAGCTTTCATGTGAAACAGCATGAGAAAAGAGAGTCTCATTGCCACTTGAGCAATGCATGGATGTGTTTGCGTTATGCGTGTGTGTGTTTGATGTGATCAAGCATGCTGTAATGCGATAAAACGAGCATGGCAACATGCACATCCTCTACAAAACAATCATTTAAAGCATTCTTAAGTCATCTTACTTCTCCGCAGGCTTGTTAGGGTTTATTCTGAATCTGAATTATTCCCAAGAGATCAGAGTGTTGTGTTATTTCTGTCAGTGTGAGGGGTCTTAGGGAGAATTAGTCTTTCTTGGCTTGGTTACAGATACTATCGACCGTTGTTCCTTGATTATGAAGGTGTTTCTGAGAAAGAGAGAGCATGAGAGAAATGGAGGAAGAAGGAATTAATGAGGGGTCAGGAGAGCTTGGGAAATGCTGCCACACACAGCCGGAATATACTGATGGTGAGATATGTTGAATAAACGATTAAATTATGGTAGCACAACTGCTTTGCTAATTCACTGCATTAATGGATTCGGCATATATGCTTTTAAGCGTTCAAAGTAAACATTTCATTACTTCATGCATTCCCTGGGAGTCAAACAATAGTGCCATGCTTTACAGTTTGAGCTAAAGGCATACTAAATTAAATCAATTGAACATGAAACCACATTTGTAACAGATTTTACTTGCATAATGTGATGTATTTCCAACATAAAAAGTGGTGCAGCACCTACCCACTGACAATCGGTTGGATTTGTGCTACTGCAAAAATGAAGCCAGTCCTGAATGAGAGTTCTGTAATAATATTCTCTAAATAGCTTTTTGTTGATTGGTTAATATATTCAAATATTAGTATTAAATATTAGACTATGGCCTATTGATGTCTCTAGAATAGGAAACTCATTTAAATTCATTTTGATTTGGGAGAAAGATTGCAAAGGCATTTTTTCTTTGGAATAATGCACTAATGAATTGTGCACAATAAGAACATGAATGTTTTAAAAATAAATACATTTTGAATTCTAAAAGAGCCTTATTGATCATAATAAGAATGATTCATCCATGGATATTTACATTTTTTAAAGGGTTCATATGACGCATTTTCATGTTTTCCTTTGTTTTTTGAGTTTTACAAGCTGTTTGTGCATATTTAAGGTCCATAAAGTCATCCACACTTTCCTAAAATGCCTCATTAAAACACACCCCCACAAATCTACGTCTCTATGTGGGAAGATTTGCATAACACCACCTAAATGTATACACAAAGAAAGAAGGTGTAACCTTTATTCTTGCTTTAGTATTGTTGCCACTCCCATGGAAGCTGTTATTCCAAATATGGTAAGGGGCGTAACATTTCCATCACACGCTTGAGATATTCGGCCAATAGCAACGCACTGGATAGCTGGCCAATCAGAGCACACCGTGCTTTTCAGAACGATAAGCTTTGTAAAAAAAAAAAAAAAAAAAAAAAAAACACGATTTTATATTTTTTATTTTATATTTTTACATTAACAGTGTAATTAATATATTCTTTTTTAAAGCCAATTATGAATCTAATCAAGTTAGTGTTTTTAAGGATTTTACATTTATTCCTAAATTAATTACTCAAGGCAGTAACATTTTAAACCATATATTTTATTTGTGTTTGTACTTATGTTCAGCTATTCTTTTTGGTAGTTAACTTTTTTTATTTATTTTTTTTTATTTTACTTTACCTGCTGGTATCAAAAATGTATGATTTATACACTTTTTAATGTATTTGCATTGTTTTATTTTTGTACTACAATTTTTTCCTCATATTTTGAGGATAAATTGATGTACCAAGCTTTTGAAAGCACCACAGCCACACTCTTCAGGAAAACCAACTTTAATTTGCTTACTTAAAGTTGTCTCAGCATTTGAGAACAGAAAATATTTAATATTTAAAATATTTTACATTATGCAGCATATTAATGGAATGTATCTTGCAATGCCCTTGGCAGTGTTTTATTATTCTGTGTTTGCTCTGTTTTTTTTGATGGATGCGTCAGAGCCCTCCAGAACCGCAGCCCCTCTGAACTCTCAGGGGTCTGGTGCTCTACTCACTATTCAGAGAACACTTGTTCAGGACACTTTTGCATAATTTATACTCCTAAACTGATAAACATACTGTATAAGTGAGTTTTTCCACTGAAACACCAGAGGCTGATCCGCATGGTGACTCACACCCATCTGCGAAAAGCACATGTGCATTAGCTTTGTTAAAACTCTCCACTTTACATATGGCAAGTGCTTTATTAAACAAAGAAGTCTTTGACCTGTTTGTTGGTATTGTTTATATGCTTAAGGCAGTAAGTGTTCTTAAGCATCTCCTCTGAAAACACACACACTCAAAAAAAAAACAGTTATTTGAAGGATCAGATTATTTCTGACCCGTCTCATGTACCCAGCTATGCATGCATTCCCTCCAGAAATATTCCCACAGTACAGAGAGAGAGGAAGATAGTAAGAAATTATTAGGACAGGCGAATGAGCTATTCATGGTCTACTGTCAGGACCAGGTCCAATTAAAGGAATAGTTCATCCAAAAATGAAAATTACCCGATGATTTACTCACCCTCAAGCCATCATAGATGTATATGACTTTCTTCTTTCAGACAAATACAATCATAGACATATTAAAGAAAAACAAAAAACAAAAAAACATCCAGGCTCTTCCAAGCTTTATAATGGCAGTGAATAGGGGGCAAGATTTTGAAGCCCAGAAAAGTGCGTCCATCCATCATAAAAAGTACTCCACACATCTCTGGGTAGTTAATAAAGGCCTCCTGAAAGGAAGTGATGCGTTTGTGTAAGATATTCATGTTTGTGAAAAATATTCATATTCAATACTTTTTTATTTTTTATAAGTTTACTTTATAAACCGTAATTTCTAGCTTCCACTAACTGTCTAACTTGAGTTCAGAAGAGAGTGGCGTTCCAGCGGATGACTCAGGCGTGACGTAACCTCTGGTGAGAATATGCTAGCTTCGCGAGAACCAAGTTTTGTTTATAGCAAAGGAATAACAGTCTCCTCTTGGCTTATATCCAAATCCTTTAACATTATTCTTTACAAATCCTTGTTTTGTACTTGATTTGTGACCGGTGTTTTGTTTTGCTCTCTCCTCTACACTTCCAGAGTATTGGGAGTTATTGACGCTCCATCAGCCCATTTCAAGTTCTTATTGATCCTTTGTCCTTACGGATACTTAATGACTGAAGTGGAGTTTTGTCACCTCATTCTATATTTGGCAAAGGAAGTTCTGATTAATCCTTTAAAAAAAAAAAGACTATTTTTTTTCATTTAATTTTATTTAATTATCTATAAATATCATAGAAGATAAGGATTCAAGAAGATACCGCAATAGTCAGTATGTTTTTTGTACTTTTTGTCTTAAATTCAATACAGTTATCTTCACATTCTATTTACGTTATATTCCTTTTTAATAGCATTTTGATTGATTTTTGTGCTATTTCTTCTATTTTTGTTATAATTTTCCAACATTAATCCATTAATAAAAATGTGTCTCAACTGAAAATGCTTTAAACTCTACATATTCATAAACTCATTATTTAATGATAATAACAATAATAATAATAAATCTACATATATAAATACAGTGGTGACCAAAATTGTTAGAACACTTGGCACATTCAAGAGGTTTCTGTTGTTTTTGTTGAATTGGCCATTACAATACCCATAAAATGAACTATTGCCGGAACTACCTGCGATGGAAGGAATCTGCTGGAACACTGAAAATGAAGGACTGGGCCCCTCAAAGTCCAGACCTCAACCCCATCGAGCAAATTTGGGGGCGAGTTGGAAAATAAACTGGACACAGATCTATTGTACATTCAAAGGAAAGCTTTTGGCTTGAGCTGCAGAAGGCATGGGATTACATTAGTGTTGAAGCTCTCAGGAAATATACTGACACTATGCCAGAGAGATGTGTTGCTGTAATTGCTGCAAAGGGTGGACATACCAAATATTAAAAATAAAGTGGATAAAAACAGCATGACTCACTGCATCTAATATTTGTTATGCTCAGAGCAACCATCTGCATGTTTCATGAACATTATGAACTGAATCATATTTTGGAGGCAAAAAAAGGTCAATCCTTTCAGATCTGTCAGGTGTTCTAACTATGTTGGCCACCACTTTTTCTAAATAAATAAATAAACAAAATAGATAAGGGGCACTTGCTAGTGTTTGAAGAAAAAACATCAAGTTGTCCTTAAACCAAATGATCTGCGCTATGAATTGCATATACATTCTAATAGCTCTAAGAAGAAACATCTAAGAGAAAACTGAGCACAACTAGGGTAATAAAACTGCATATGTGTCTAGATTTTATTGCCTGAGCTATAAATGAGAAACCACCCAGCAAAAGAAATTCCTCAAGGGTGACACCAGCTTGTGAATGTACAGTAAGAATTAAAACAGCGGAGCTCTAAATCCCAAATCTGTGTAATGACCACTACAAGACTGTGACATAGGTAGAGCAAGATCTTTCTCTCTCTGTTGGATCCCACTCTCTCTCTCTGCCCTGCGGTATCCTGACAGCATTCTGTTGAGTCATGTTTCCTGCGGCATGATAGCTCTCCCACTCTGCAATTGCAGTGACATGCTGTATTACATAACTGGACACAGTAACAGGACGGTCCCTGAGGGCTCCATCTGAGCCAAGTGGACTAGACATAGCATCTTATTGCACTTTAAGTAAAGATTAATTAATGCAATCATCAGGAAATTTTAATTACACTTCACTGTTTGTGCTGTGTGGGAGTGCTCCATATGTCTGGTTATCACACAGATGATATATGGAAAATATTTAAAGATAATATTTGAAAATTAATCTCTCCAATTAACTGGAATGACTAAATTAGGTGGAATTTAACTGAAATGATTGGCATTGCATGAATGTAATTTTCCCACAGCGCTATCCCACAGTTCCTTGCTGTTTGACCAACTTCCAGGGGCGCAGCCTGCTGCTGACCCTGTGTTTTGCTGTTGTCTCGTAGCGTTTTTGTGTTTTATTAGATTTATTTGTTTTTTAGGGATGAATGGATTAATTATTTGATGTGCGAATTGTACTGTTATTGTTGTTTGTAAGCAAGACCTAAGACCAATTTCTAACTAACTAGGCACAGCCAGTTACTGATCTACTGGATCGTGCAAAACCCTGACAGATGATATTAGCCCTGCTTAGTAAGTGCAGTCGAAATGCATTTAAGATTTCAATTGGCTGTTTCTGATGATCTGGTTTAAAATAATTCCCACTTTTTTTTAGGGCCAGTAAGTTCTGGGTGCCTCTACCTAGAAGCAATATTTATCATGTCAGTCCATATCATCAACCACAAAGCTACTCTGTTACAAAGATCACAAATATACAGACAGGTCTTTAATTTCCCTTTTACACAAGTTACAGCATGCATTCTCCCATATACAAAAAAATAAAAAAATATTCCATGATTAAAAGGTCCAGCTTCAGTGTGCCTGTTGTGTTGGTGCAAGTTTGGAGCAGTGGCGTCAGTCAGATGTGTGGGTGTTATCTGAAAACCAGCCACCGTGGGAGAAATCAGACAGTCAATCCCTCAAGAGTAATGACAGCTGATGTTTTCTGCTGATGGATTAAAAATGTCATACACTCACAATGTATTTTTAAATCTCTTTTTAAACAAATAAATAATTACATTCATAAATATGCAAAAGTATATGTATTAGGTAGGTTGAAGTTTAGGCCTTTATATTGATACATGGATGAAAAAAAATTATTCATTAATTTTTTTTTTTGTAAATTTTATTTATTAGTTTATTATTATTTTTTTTTCTCTGATGAATCAGAGGTATTGCAATTTATAATCCTGCAATCTGGAGTCACTCCACCCAGATGTAATGACATCATCTCTTATATAACCATCATACCAAGCAATTGTTTTAAGACTTTATGTGTCAGTCAATTCACAAGCAAGCAAAAGTAGGGCAATGTCCTGAGGTAAAACAAGATTAACATTCATTTAGATGATTTTGTCATGTTAAAATAGTTAAACAATAAAGGGAATACACTGTAAATAATCTTGCAGAAATAAAACATCTCACACTTGTTTGACTCAGAATGATTCAATCACTTAAAAGTAGCAGCTTTATCCACCTAGAAGCTTTTTCCTTTAGAAGCAGGTGCACAGTGAACTGAACACTTTCATTTGTGGCACACTACAACTTAAAATGTTGTCAAACCGAGCGTTATTGTGCATTGTTCATCATAAGCTTTCACTCGCAATAAAGTGCTTGCAACTAAAAAGCTGCCATTCAACTCAAATCCTCTCCCATTCCCAACCCACCCAATCTGTCAGTAGGAATTGCTTCTCTCTGAGGCAATCCATGCCTTTGGGAAGATAACACTGAACGGCCAATCACAGCAGAGCTTGTGGGAGGAGCAAAAGCTGTGCACACAGCCTCAGCCAATGGCGTAGCGCAGTAGACGTGGTTTGGCTTTAGGCAGCCGCCCCTTTGTGACATCACAGGTGTTGTTCAAGGAGTGAAAGAGTGAACTAGGCGTGGGGACGACGAGCGGTGCGTTCATCTGATGAGGGGGGCTGTTTGTTGTGCTATTGAGACACCAGGCCCTGCAGAAATCTCAGAAACCAACAATGGAACCTGCCTTAGAAGCGTCCACTCTGCTTTTGAGTGTAAGTGTGTTTAACCCTCTAGTGTGTTTGAGTCTTGGTGTGTGCACGTGAACGCTCTTCTGTGTGTTTTACATGCTCACTGGAGCAGTGAATAGCTGTGGCTATGAAAGAGAAGAATGCTTTTGTTTCTGTCTCCGGTTTCCTTCCTAAAACAGTTGGTCAGAGTTGGTCTGAGGTTTAGGAACGGTTTCATGACTCGGTTAGTATCATGTTCACGCCTTCACTGCATGGTCTAATTTTATCAGGGTTTCAGGAGACCCTCATCTGGAAGAGCAGTTAGAATGTTTGTTTTGAGGTTGTTTATGAGTAAAATATCATTTTTTTGAAATGTTAAGATGTAGTTCTGGAAGCCTGAGTTATGAGTTTGGCATCCCATGGAAGGTTGATGGATGTCAGAAGCAGTTTGAAAGGTGTATACACGTGCCATGCACACAGTGACGTGTGGGAGTGGACTGTGGGATCATTTTGTAAGAGGCTGCGTGATTCAATTGCTGATTGTTGTTGGCTTCTTTTTTAGAACAATGACACAGTGTTTGGTTTCTCAATCGTGACTGTATCTGGGTCAGGGTTGCTGACCGCTAGCCTGACCCCTAAGGTCTTGCAGATCTCGCTTTAGTGGAACAGGTGAATTTGCATCACTGTTGTTCAGCGTTTAGAGCAAATCGTGTGGTTGACAATCATGCATGTGGCTAAATGACAAATTTTTATTCATATCTGTTAAATCATTTATATAGATAGATAGATAGATAGATATAGATATATGGAGTTTATACATAATTTGCTTAAATACACTTTTTTAATTTCTATCTATCTATCTATCTATCTATCTGTATAGGAGGAGGATTATACTGTATTTAACCTAAACCATAAACAGAGTTCCCTTGCTTGAAATAAAATAATTTAAGAAAATAAAAAATAAAAAAGAAAATAAAATGTTTAAAATTCAATTATCATAGCTGAGGCAAACATTTGTCATTTTTATTTACTTTAAATGATGTACTAAATAACTAAAATTAGAATAAAAATTAATACAGAATATATAGACAACAAAATATATAAAAAACATTTCTTGAAAATAAAAAACTTAGTAGTTTGCCTATTATTGTTTTTTTTTACTATTATACTGTATAACAAAACTGCTTCATTACTTATTTATATTTTTAAAATGTTTGCCAATATTTATATTTTAAATAATGTTCTGTTAAATCAAAGTCATGAACCCTGAGCGAAATGATGTCATTCATATGCTGACCCTCTTGACTATGAGTCAATAAATCTTAAAATATCAGATAACCTTTTTATATCCAGACAAGGTTAGCTCAGGTCAAATGTCATGTGGTGTGACTCCCCAAAAACGTAATCGTATTTCTGATTAATAATAAATGTGTGATATTTGTAAGAATTTTTTTTTTTACAGTGAAAAATATATTCAAAAACCTGTTTATACACCTGATTATAATGATCAAGGTGTGTACTCTCACATTCATGTAAACTAAATCAATCATTTTTTAAGAACACTGCTATATGTCATTGACTTCTGGAAAGGTTCTGCGCTTATTTACAGATGTGTTTTTCAATTCAGACCAGTAAATCTCATTTATAAATAATGTGCTTTGCAAACATGTTTAGTCACATGATCATGAATTCTACGTGTCGGTGTATATTTGAGCCCTCGTCAGCACAGGTACTTGCTCTGGCTCTGCTTTCTGTGTTGTGCCATAAGAATCTCAGCCATCCGCTGCTGGACGTGACCCTTATTAAGCCTACCCCACTGAGACATACGTCTAAATATAGCCAGCATACATCAACACATCAAATCAGAGAGGGAAAGGGGTTTTGGGGGAGGAGGGTTACATAGAGTGGGCAAAGGGAACTTGTGTTTAAAGCTCTCATGTTACCATCACTCATACATCCATTAGAGCACATGTCAGTCCTGCAGAATTATCAGAGCAGCACTGGAGTAAACTGAGAACAAGACACTCGCTGTCAAAACATGGCAGAGAGCAGAAGTTTGAGACTCACTGGCCTGCAAACTAATCCGACGGAGAGACTTTCCAGAATTAAAGGCCTTATTTTATGTTTCTGTTGAATCTGACTTGTAGGGGAGAGGGGGTAAGATGTGCCACCCCTTAATCTAGAAAACTGTGCATTATTTTAGATGCCACATCTAAATCTGAGCCAATAGGATTGCAGTGTTAATACATATACAGTGGTGGCAAAATTATTAGAACACTAGTATTATCACCAGCTAAAAATGATTTTAAGTCAGTTATTTCTATCTTTTGCTGTAGTGTGTCAGAAGGAAATATCAGTTTACATTTCAAAACATTCATTTTGCCATTAATTGTAATAATTCAAGTCCAGTGAGATTTTAGTTTGAACAAGGAGTCTGACAGCAGCCAGTGCTGCACACAGAGATCTGATCTCACCATCATCCAGCATGTCTGGAATGACATGAAGAAACAGAACAAACTGAGACAGACTAAATCCAGAAGAACTGTGGCAACGTCTCCAAGATGCTCCAATAAACCTACCTGCAAAGCTACCTGAAAAACTATGCTCACCTAGAGCAAAAGCTGCTTTGAAGACAAAGGATGGTCACACCAAATGCTGATTTAATTTAATTAATAAAAGTTAATTGATAAAGAAAATCTATTTATGACATTATTTTTACAGAATTTTACACACACATATATACTAGTTATATTGATATATTCATTATTATTATTTTTGTTAATATTAGCACTGTTTTTAATGATACATTTTAAAACAAAATATTACACAATGACATATTTTTTTAATAATATGTATACATTCTATATATCTTTGATCTTGTATTGTCTTGTACATTATTACATGTATTATTATTTCATAGAACACCAAGTGAGTCAGGATAGTCCCATTAAAAAAAAAGAACATAACACTCCTGATGTGAACATATTAATCATATACAGCTGACAGATGACTGTGACAGATACACATGAAAAAGTAAAATTTTTAAAAATAATTTATGCAGAAAATTGCATTTTCTACATGCCAGATAAAGTTATTTGTCAAAGCAAATAGATCCAGATCTAAAATAAATACCATTTTCATGATGAATTGTACATCTAAATTATTTGGCTGAATAATTTATTAAAATACCCATTAATTATGGACCATTTGTTAAAAAATGGTAGCTGTGCATGGGTTAAAGTGTGTCAGATATGTTGATACATGCTGTGTCAGTGGACTGGATCATAATGATTTTGCTTCCAAATGCAGGAAATACTATTACAAAATGTTAAACAGTTTCCGTACATTTACTATAATGTTTCACTATATATAGTGTGCTGTGCACAGCAAAATGGAATTGTGCATTAGTATGTTTAATTTAGATTGATCTAATTTATGTTCATTTTTATTTTTAGTCCTTTGAAAGGACTATGTTTTATGTTTCTGTGTTAGACACTTTTCTTTATAATCCTGAAATAGAATGAATCCTGAATTATTAGTTTTACCACGGTCTCACATCTCTTTGCCTAGAGGACAACTAAAGTAAAAATTGGCACAGCATGTACCACCACCATCAGGAGCTAGTAATGGCTGCAGCAGTAGTTCATGTCCTTGTATCAGCCCGCTGTTGTTGTGTCTCATCTGGAAAAGTGGCATGAAAATTGATGGCATCTATTTGCCTCCACAACTCCATAATCCAATTTTCCATGCTCCTGTCTTCTGATGAAATACAGTGTGTTCTTTGGCCTGCAGAATAAGAGTTATTTTCCTATATTAAATTTACTGGATTTGTAGCAGCTCAGCAGGCGTCCCCTTTCGTCTCACTCTTATGTGTCCCTCTTCATATTGGAGGTTGTCTTCTCATGCCATACTATGAGCTTTTCCATCATTTCAGAGTTAAAATGGTGAAGCACTGTGGGTTTTTTCAGTAACATAGCATCTTGTTTATTTCAGGTTTAGGTGTGTCCTGGCCCCAGGCGCCCTCTGTGGATGTCTGTCACCATGGCGAAGTTTGAGACCGGCCGCACAAGTCCAGTGGTCCGCCAGATAGACAAGCAGTTCCTGGTGTGTAGTATCTGTCTGGACCACTACCACAACCCCAAAGTCCTGCCCTGCCTGCACACCTTCTGCGAAAGGTCTGTGTTTGTTGGCATAATTACAGTCCCTCATCTATAAAAAAAATAATCTTGTCATTTAATTTCTGGTAATTCCTAATTTGATGATGCGGAGTTAAAAAAATATCAACAAAACCTTTCCATCATGTATAGTTTTTTCACAAAATAAGAATGTGGATTTTTTTAATTACATGTACAGTTGAAGTCAAAAGTTTACATACACCTTGCAGAATCTGCAAAATTTAAATTATTTTACCAAAGTAAAATGGATCATACAAAATGCATGTTATTGTTTATTTAGTGCTGACCTGAATAAGGTGTATCACATAAAATATGTTTACATATAGTCCACAAGAGAAAATAGCTGAATTTATAAATAAATGACACCATTCAAAAGTTTACATCCCCTTGATTCTTGATACTGTGTTGTTACCTGAATGATCCACAGCGGGGGTTTTTTTTGTTGTTGTTGTTTAGTGATTGTTGTTCATAAGTCCTTTGTTTGTCCTGAGCAGTTAAACTGCCTGCTGTTCTTCAGAAAAATCCTTCAGGTCCCACAAATTATTTGGTTGTCCAGCATTGCTGTGTATTTGAACCCTTTCCAACAATGACTGGATGAGTCTGAGATCTGTCTTTTCTGATGCTCCAGAAGCAAAAACAATACATTATGAGCCAGGGAGTGAAAATGTTTTAAATTTGAAGATCATGGTAAATTTCATTTATTTTGTCTTCTGGGAAACATGCAAGTATCTTCTGTAGCTTCTGAAGGGCAGTACTATATTAAAAAAAAAATGATATTTAGGCAAAATAAGAAAAATGTACACATAGTCATTTTACTTCTGCTTTTAGTAAAATAATGAACATTTTGCAGGTTCTGCAAGGTTCTTGTAAACTTTTGACTTCAACTGTATGTATCAGCTATAATGCATTTATCAAATTAACAAAAGTTTTGGTTTTAATGACATATTAACTTATGCATTAAGTTGCAAGGGGTTCGAAAATCCTAATCAGGATTAGGCATAAAATAATGTCTTCAGAATCATTCAAACGTGTGAAATTGAGAAGTGAACAAATAAATGTCACCTGAGTCAGAGGAATATAGGAATCATATCATGTCTCGTGGCAGGTTTTCTGGTTAATAAAAGGATAATACAAGACTTGTTTATCTTAGAAATAGTTCTCAAAAGCGAAAATGCTAAGAAATGTCATATTTTGTGAGAAAGTGTGACTAGAGCAAAACGGGCACTATTTTTTGCATCAACACCAAAAAATTATTAAGAAACAAGTTATGTTGTCATACTATGATAAATATGATGTTTTCATATTTGCAGTGTAGTTATTAGTAGAGAGTGAACACAAAATTATGGGGAGGAGATTGGGTAATTAAGAGAGCCACACTTGAGCTTAAATTTTGCACATGGGCACCATGGCTCCAGCCTGAGCATATTAAAATCACTTGTCACAGTTTTAATAACATGCGTAGTGATTGAAGCATTGATCAGTTGGTAATCTTTTGATAGGATGGCATATGTTTACTTACTGCTGACATTCCTTGGCATGGATGTTCTGTCTCATCCACAAACATTTTCTTCTGCCTCAGTGACAGTGTGCATTGTGACAGTGATACTCTCTCTCTCTCCTTTGGGTGGTTTGTGCTTTCGGTGGGGTTCTCTGTTAGCAGAGTGTTTCCACTGTGATTGTTCATGTTGTGACTGAAATTTCAGCAACACTTGCCCTCCTAGTCCTCTCGTTTGCACTCCTTCACACAGGAGTAGCTATATCATTTATGAAATATGAGAGATACGCTACCATTTAAATGTTAGAGGTCGGTAAAATTTTCAGAAGTTTTTGAAAGAAGTCACGCAGAGGCTGTATTAATTTGATCAAACCAATACAGTAAAAACAGTTATATTGTGAAATATTATTACAATTTAAAATAACTGTTTTCTATTTTAATATACATTAAAATGTAATTTATTCCTGTGATGGAAAGCTGAATTTTCAGCATCATTACTCCAGTCTTCAGTGTCACATGATCCTTCAGAAATCATTCTGATTTGCAAATTTGGTGCTCAAGAAACATTTCTTGTAATTATCAATGTTAAAAGCAGATGCTTAATAATTTTGTGGAAACCGTAATACATTTTTACAGGATTCTTTAATCAGTAGAAAGTTCACAAGCACAGCATTTATATTTATTTACATTTATTTGATTAATTTGTTTCATCCTTGCTGAATATTTGAAAATAAAATTTTACTGACCCCAAACTTTTGAACGCTAGTATATATTAACAGTTGCTATATATATATATGTATTTTGCCATACTTTGGCCTATTCCCGCTTAAAGGGATATCCCACCCAAAAATTTTGTCTTAATTTACTCACTTATCTTTTAAAACCTGTATGACTTTATTTCTTCTGAGGAACAAAAAAGGAGTTAGCAGAATATTCAAGCTGCTCCTTTCCAGAAAATGATTGTTAATGGTGACTTAAGTTTTAGTTGTTTCCTCACACAAAGCTATTGTATGACTTTAGAAGACTTGAAATATAGTTAATGGTTTACTTTTATAATGGTTTTTGGTGCTTATTTGTCCTTTTTGGAGCTTGACAATCCTTAGTCCCCATCTGCTGTTAGAAAAAAAAGCAGTATTGATATTCTTTAAAACATTTCCTTTTGTGTTCCACAGAAGAGTTTGGAATAATACAAGAGAGATTTTATTTTATTTTATTTTTGATTTGAAAATGGAATCTCTTTGAGACAAATATTGACCGATAATAGTGGCTGGTCAATTTTGTTTGAGGTCTTTAATCATGTCTGTCATTCTCTCTATCTCACAGGTGCCTACAGAACTACATTCCTCCTCAGTCCTTGACACTGTCCTGCCCGGTGTGCAGACAGACCTCCATCTTGCCCGAGAAAGGTGTGGCGGCACTACAGAACAACTTCTTCATCACAAACCTCATGGAGGTGCTGCAGAGAGACCCAGAATGTTCTCGGCCAGAGGCCTGCAGCGTGCTGGAGTCTGTCAGCGCAGCAGCCGCTGGGAAACCGCTCTCCTGCCCCAATCACGAGGGCAAGGTAAGCCTCTTACCATCTGATGATGAAACCAAGTTTGGCAACATTCAGTGGGAATATGAAGGAAAAACCATCAAAACGTTTTTGTCAAATTGCAGCCAGAATGTAGAAATGCCTGTACAGCTACAAGTGAATGGGAATTTCTTTACCACCTCTCATTTTGTCTACATTTGAGCCAATTTTTCTTGTGTCACTTTCTCCTCATTGTTCTTTCTCATTCCTCTGAAACACCTGAAGCTGCCAGCTACTTTCTTTTATGTGTCTTCAAAGTCATACTACATGTGTGTTTACTGTTCAGGCCTGTTAGTGTTCATTAGCAGCCTTTGATAATCCATTAGGATGCTGAAGGAATGGGTTGCTCACTGGTGCCCCTGCAGGTGATGGAGTTTTACTGCGAGTCGTGTGAGACGGCCATGTGCCTGGACTGCACAGAGGGGGAACACAGGGAGCATGTGACTGTTCCACTGCGGGATGTTCTAGAACAGCACAAAGCAGCGCTAAAGAATGAGCTGGATGCCATACACAACAGGTACATGTCATACATACTTAACAGTCAGATGTTATATACATTTCTTCACTTTATTAATAATAACAATATAATTAATAATTATATTATTATATTAACACACTACATGCATATTGCATACATTTTAAATGTATGTTTACATATTATAAATAAATTATATATTATTTTGTTTTAAAATTAAATAACAGTACTAATATAATAATAATGATAATAATGAATGTATCATTGCTATATTAGTTTTATATAATTTGTGTATATACGTACGCACACATATACATTTATTCATTAAATATTATATATAATTATACAGTTTCATATATATATATATATATATATGTGTGTGTGTGTGTGTGTATATATTTTGTATATTTTAATAACAAGCACACACACAAATATATATATATATATGTGTGTGTGTGTGTGTACTTATTAAAGTATTCAAATAACATGTATTATAATAATTAAGTCTTAATTTACTAGTGACTAAATATAGGACAAAATATGTTATATTTATATAATTTATGCTTTATATATAAATTTGTCTATATATATATATATATATCTCATATGAAACAATTATGATTAACAATATTATATTAAATTATGAATATAAAATAATATATGATAATTATTAAGTCTTATTTTACTAATGAGTAAATATAGAACAAAATATTAGTTATATAAGTTATATTTAATTTGTTTTATACATAAATGTATATAAATATAAATGTTTTTTAAAACGTTTTAGATATTTTTAAAAAGCATTACAATATAATATTATAAACATGAATATAAAATAATATATGATAATAATTAAGTATCTTTTTAGTAGTGACTACACAGAATAAAATGATGCTTTTATGAGCTGTTTTAAGTCATTATTGTGAATAATACTGCAGACTGTTTAACTCTTTTCCATAATTTCCCTTCTAAAATTTCTTCTACCTGAGATCTTTGTTTGTTTTTTATTCGGTCAGGCTGCCCCAACTAACAGCTGCCATTGAGCTGGTGAATGAAATCTCTCAACAGCTGATAGAGAGGAAGAACGAAGCCGTCAATGAGATCAACATGACATTTGAGGAGCTTGAGAGGGTGTTGCACCAACGCAAAGCTTCACTCATCACCGATCTGGAGAACATTTGTAGCACCAAACAGAAGGTCAGAAATCTTTTGATAGGTTAAACAGGTTGTACTGTCCTATCTATCTAACGCTCCTTTCTGCTGTGTCCTCTGCAGGTGCTTCAGGCACAGCTATCATCCCTACTGCAGGGAAAAGAGCACATCCAGAGCAGCTGCAGCTTCACTGAGCAGGCCCTGAACCACGGCAGCGCCACCGAAGTCCTGCTGGTCCAAAAGCAGATGAGCGAGCGTGTGAGCGCCCTCGCCTGTCACGACTTCCCTGAACGGCCACAGGAGAATGCCCACTTGGACTGCCAGATAGAGACAGAAGGCCTGCGACGCTCCATCCAAAACCTGGGCGTCCTGCTGACGACGGGAGCTGTGGGACACACCAGCGTGGCCACAGGAGAAGGCCTCAGACATGCGCTGGTTGGTCAGCATGTGACTGTAACTGTTACCACTAAGGATAAGGACAGCGAGCTCGTGCGGACCGGGAACGCGGTCCTCCGAGCCGAAATAACGGGCCAGGACGGAGTGCGGGTGACAGAGGTGGAGGTTGTGGACAATAAAAATGGAACTTATGAGGTAGGGTACACACTTAAGAGTGAAGGGGAGTACTCGTTCTCTCTGATGCTGTACGGACAGCCTGTGCGGGGCAGCCCCTTCAGACTGCGGGCGATAAAGCCGTCAGACGTGCCCCAGTCTCCAGATGATGTGAAGAGGAGGGTAAAGTCTCCCAGCGGAACAGGAGGACACATCAGGCAGAAAGCCGTACGGAGACCCTCCAGCATGTACAGCACTACCAAAAAGAAGGAAAACCCTATTGAAGATGAGCTTATTTATAGAGTAGGTAAGAAACTTTGGTTTGGATGATAGCCCTGGTGTGCACAGTAAGTCTGACATTAAATTGTTGTGATATAGATGTTTGGAGTAGACATCACATTTACATCACTTGCAGCTGCGCGCGCATTGTGGTGGCTGAAAAAATTAGTAAAATCCATGGAATAAGAGAAACATTTTTTTTGTGCCTTTCGATGTCAGAATCGGAATGCAAATCTTTTTTATTGAATACTGTCATCAAAGCCGCCATTTTAAACTAAACGCAGACGTTTAAATGGACAGACTATGGATGAAACTTGCTGTGATTACTCTGTTTAAAGCATAAAGAACAGTAGGTCTACATAATATTTACATATGCAGTTAATAGGGGATATATTGTATTAGCCCTACAGTTACAGCATGAGATACTATTTAAACCTATTACTATTACATTTTACATAACATTTACCTATTTTATGCCACAAATCAAAAACTTTTTTTCTCACAAATGTAAGTTTATATCTCCTAGTTTGGACTTATAACTTGGATTTAACTCAACAATTGTGTGTTTGTCGATTCTAATTAAAAGCCAGAAGTCATGATATAAATGATTCTGATCCGAATTGGTGTATTATTTTGATTTTGAATGGTTGTGAATTTCTTTTGTCTGACCCCTCAGGCTCTCGTGGACGGGAGAAGGGAGAGTTCACCAATCTACAGGGCATCTCTGCTTCTAATAATGGGAAGGTCATTGTAGCAGACAGCAACAACCAGTGTATACAGGTTAGTCAATGCATGGCAATATTATGAAAATTATAGGCTTCATTTTATCTGAAGCGTTTTAATGGATATTGAAGTAATCAGCCAGTGTGCTTTACTTGGGATCAATAAAGACATAGAGAAAGTGTTTTATTGCATTTAATGCAAAATTGGGTTGTTTGTTTGTTTTTATGTAGGTGTTTACCAATGATGGGCAGTTCAAAGCGCGCTTCGGGGTCCGGGGTCGTTCTCCAGGACAGCTGCAGAGGCCGACAGGAGTGGCAGTCGACACAAATGGAGACATTATTGTAGCTGATTATGATAACCGATGGATCAGCATCTTCTCCTCCGATGGGAAATTCAAGGTAATGTTTAGATCACAATTTACAGCTTATATATGGGTATACATTGCCACTCAAAAGCTTGGAATAATTAAGATGTTTGTGAAAAAAAATCACTTTTCAAAAACTTAAAAAAAAAAAAAAAATCACTTAATTTTTTAAGTCAAAGAAATGAATAATTGTATTCAGAAAGGACAAGTTAAATTTATCAGAAGTGACAGTAACGACATTTATAAACATTATAATCTGTAATCAAAAAAAATATATAACAAATAAATGCTGTTCTTTTGAACTTTCTGTTTATCAAAGGATCCTGAGGAAAAATGTTTTCCACAAAATATTAGACAACAAAAGCTGTTTGAAATAATTTGAGAACCCTTATAGTTGTATATAGTTATGTACCAAATCAGCATATTAGAATAATTTCTGAAGGATGTGACACTGAAGACTGGAGTAATGATGCTGAAAATTCAGTTTTGCAACACAGGAATAAATTGCATTTTGAAATATATTTATAAAGAAAACCGTTTTTTAAGTTCTAATAATATTTCACAATATTACTGTTATTTACTGTAATTTACTGTGTTTGTGATCAAAATAAATGCAGCCTTGGTGAACACACTTCATTAAAAAAAAAAAAAATAATAATAATAATAAATAAATAATAAAAAAGAAAAAGAAGAAGAAATAAAAAGTTACCAAGCCCAAACTTTTGAACGTTGTGGAAATAAATAAAGAAACATTGCGATTAATCGCATCCAAAATAAAAGTTTTTATTTACATAATATATGTGTGTGTGCTGTGTATATTTATTATGTATATATAAATACAAACACATGCATGTATTTAAGAAAAATATTTTATGTTTATATATTAAATATATTTACATATAATATAAAATCTAAGAATATAAATATATACATGTATATGCAAGTAAATATTTCCAAAATATATGCTGTTGCTAGAGTATGAATATATACATAATAAATATACACAATACACACAAATATATTATGCAAACAAAAACTTTTATTTTAGATGTGATTAATCGTTTGACAGCACTAATTTAAATCTTATCGACCTTAAACTTTTGAACGGTATATCTGTACATATTGATGTGAATTATAAGTTTGAGTACATATTAATTATTCTATGTTCTTACTCAGTGCCATGATCGACTAATCCAAAGCAAGTATTTTAAAGAGCCATTTAATAAGGTCCTCTCTTTTTATGTCTGTACCTCATGCAGAATAAGATCGGTGCAGGCCGTCTGATGGGACCCAAGGGAGTGGCTGTGGACAGGAACGGTCATATCATTGCAGTGGATAATAAAGCCTGCTGTGTGTTCATCTTTCAATCTAATGGCAAACTAGTGACCAAGTTTGGAGCCAGAGGCACTTCAGACAGACAATTCGCAGGTAGGTAGGTGGGTGGGTGTGTGGTGGGGGCTGGGGAACTGTAACACAATGACAATAGAGACAATGTTGAATAATGTCATGCGTTTGTGGTGTTTCTAAAGCACTATAGTCGCAGAAGTGTTTTTAGCACCCCGTGTTGTGTTCTGTGACTGCTTGTCCTCTAACATATCTTCCTAATACTTCATTTGTCTAGCTCAGGATCTCTTCTTGTAACCTAAAATGTTGCAATTCATCAACAAACCTCCAAAAAATGAGATCAATTGTATTTCACAACAAAAGCAACAACAAAGAATCATTCTGGGAAGACAAAAGCCCCAGAAGGCTGGTTTGTTTTATACAGAAATGGCCAGATTTACCCAGGCTTCAGTTCCAGTGTCTGAAAGGATGTAAACTTGTTTCAGTTCTGTTCCTGTATGTTACTTTAGCATAACCCATATTTTCAGTTGCATTATCTGTCTGTATGATAAATAATGAAAGCCAATGCATGCGGGATGGGTGATATACGATTAAACGGTAGCGACTTCAAACTATCTTCTCTATTGTGGTTGCACGTTCACGTGATGTTGGTGTGCTACGTGGTCACAAGCAATTATTGTTTGCATGCATTTTTAAGAATTGTGGTTGAAATGTGATCAACAATGAAAGAGAAGTAATTTGGCTATATGTGAGCGCTGTCAGAGAGGCGCACGCACGTGAAGACGGTCCTTATAGTGTGCGGGAGTATGGAACGGAGTTATTTCTGCTGCTTTATAGGCCTTGAACGGTTAAATACACACACTTGTATGTGTCAAAATGCCTTTTCAAGTATCCTCTTAAACACAGTAGGTCTTAAGTGAAAGCAAACAGCTGAGAAAGAAAACGTGACAGTATAATAGATCCGGGCAGCTCTTAAAGTGACAGCAGTCTATTATTCTTGCTGTCTGTCATTCATGTTAATTAAACAATAAAAGAGAGAAAATCTCTCACTGCTCTTGACTAAATCACTTTTGTAACTTTAATAAGAAGAAATATATATTTAATTTACACAGTCAAGAATATGCAGTGTTTTTATAAATTTGATAACTTTATATAATGTACCATTTATTTGTTCTACTGTAGTTTTTTGTCCTGTTGTTTGTAATTAGTTTCTTATTCTTATTTAATCACTGACACTTTACTCATTTACAGTGAGCTTGAGGTTTTTTTTTAAGGCTAGTATACCTTTTTTCCTTCTTTTTTTATGTTGACACTGGTCACAAGAATGATCAAATTTCTATGTTATCAAAATGTTGATATCATAAATAACTTATTTAAAGCAAAACTATATATCTATATAGTCAATAGTTAAACTGTTACCATGAAATAAAATTACTTGAATCGTGATATAAGATTTTGATCATATCGCCCACCCCTAGCATGCATACATTTGATAGACTCTATTCTATTAGATACATAAATATTAGTCATGCTTTTTGTAGTTCATCAAAAACTTTCCCTTCTGCTGTTTATTTTATTATTTAAATATATCAGTTCCTTCTCCTAACCCTTGTTAAGTAAGTGCATGCGGACTGGTTTGGAATGTGCATCTTCCATTGTTCCTCTAGTCTGCTCCATATTTTTGAAGTAGTTCCTGCACTTTTTTATTTGTGTGAATCCCTTCTGGCCTGTCGTTTATTTGTCTCCGCTTACCCTTGTTTGTGTTTTTCCCATTCCTTTTTAGACAAAAGTGGTGCAAAGTTTAGTAAATCTGGCCCTGGGTTCAGTAAGTATTGAGTGAATTCTCATCCCAGAATGTGGTGGTTTATCTTATTGAAATGAATTAAGTTAAATTCTAGAACTGAATACAAGAGTCTATGATTCTGTCCTTTGTGTATCTAATCAAAAGTTGGCCAGAAACCAAATTGTCAAGCATCACAAATCTATGTGACCATTTAGGAGATCTTGATCACATGACATCTTGCTCTCCTCTCTGCTCTCTTTCTCTTTATCATGTCTGATTGTCTCTTCTTCCTCATTTTTCTGTTTTCTCACATCCAGGTCCGCATTTTGTTGCTGTCAATAACAAGAATGAAATTGTCGTGACAGACTTTCATAACCACTCCGTCAAGGTGAGTGATGTTGAGGTCATACTTAAAAAATTTTCACCTGGTCGACAATAAAAGACCATAAAATTGCACTGAAGGAAGGGAACTGAACCAAATTTGACGGTTGTCAATTTCTTCCATACTATGGGGAAGTCAATGGCTAGTCCCCATGAGGTGGCCTGCTCCACCCAAAAAAAATAAAAAAAAATATTATATATATAAATGTATTTATTTATTGACTGGATGATTTAAAATATATTATTAATTTCTTATCAGTAAAACTTTTTAATGAGGGGAAAAGTTACAGAATGTATCATATTCTATTAAACACTGGTGATTCAAATTTGTATCTCCTCAGGTGTACAGTGCAGATGGGGAGTTTCTGTTTAAATTCGGGTCCCATGGAGAGGGAAACGGCCAGTTTAATGCCCCAACAGGAGTAGCTGTTGACGTTAACGGCAACATCATTGTAGCAGACTGGGGCAACAGCAGAATACAAGTAATGAATCCTCTAAACACCCACTTCTTCTTTAGGTAACTAGTCACTTTAGAAGCACTTTTTAAGGCCATGTAATTTTTTTTCCTCAGGTTTTTGACAGCTCAGGCTCATTCCTCTCTTACATCAACACAAGTGCTGACCCTCTGTATGGACCACAGGGCCTTGCTTTAACCTCCGATGGCCATGTTGTGGTGGCCGATTCTGGTAACCACTGCTTCAAAGTCTACCGATACCTGCAGTAACAGCTCATCACAGTCTGCGGTCATATCAGCGAAATCCTCCGCCAAACCAGAGAGGAAGAATCGAATGAACAGATTGCACTTTTTTCATCCGCTGCTGATTTTCATGTTCCAAAACTAAGAACTGCTTCTCTAATAAACCAGGAATGTTGATTGTAAATAACAGAAACCATATCAATAAGCACAGATTCTTATTAGAAATCATGTAAGTTGTGTATAAATAAAATGATATATAGCAAAACCTTTTGTTAATCGCCATCTTCAACCCTTGCAGAAACGTCAGTTATTTCCAAAATTCCTCTCTCCTGTTTAATTGTGGTTGACCTTTCCATGATTGCAACAGTTGTGTATTTTAATTGTTACACTCTGCATCTGTAAATATACAAATTCGTGTACATATTAACATATTTGGTGTATGCAAGATGTACATGACACTGGCGGCTTGTATTGTTTTACGACAGCATTTGCCACTGAGATTTCACTATACCTGAGCTATTCAGTGAGCACTTTCAGTTCAAATTATTCAGATCGAACATCTGAGCGGATCATCCCTCAGCACAGGAAGTGACCACATCGCTGCTGTGCTCTTAAAATAAAATGTAACCACTAAACAAAAGGAGCCAAAAAAGGACATATTTTTTCCATTCCAAATTATTTATTTTTCTAAAGCACAAGGCTACTTTACATATTGAAAAATCCAGCTGAACGAAGAAATATAAATATAATCAAACCCAAGTATTTCACATATATTACCTCTGATTTTTAACGTTCTCTCAAAATGATCAGCTGTGTGGAATTATATGCTGTGTTCACAGTGTAGCAACCAAATGTTGTCTTTCGTCAGTATTATAGTTTGTGCTTCATTTGTCTATTTATTTAATGTCTTGTAAACATTTTCCTGAACAATTCATTTCGAGGTTGTCCTTCATCAACAGCAAACGATTTCAAAAATCACCTCCCGTTATGTGACACCAAGTCTTCTTAATAGGCTACTCTCTGTGATAATGTACAAGGTTAATGAACGTTGGCTCACAGTTGAAACGGTGAACGTATATCGTAATATCTGTGCAAAGAACATTTTTGCATGTTACTGATTTTACTAGCATTGGCATATGGTTTCTGCAGCAGCGAGATACCTGTATTGATTTTCTATTGCTGGGCTTGAAATTTAAAAAATAATGTAATAACCAAAAACAAATATTCTATACTGTATTTTGATTCATAATATATGCAACTTGCAAGTTGACATAGTTGCTTCCGTTGCGATAAAGGCCCGTTCACAATAATAACTGTAATTGTAACTATAACAACAAAATCTCTCTTGCTGAAAAAGTTATCGTCAATTTTAGTTTCCGCGAGCACAATTCAGTGTTATTTTAATTTAGAATCCAGAAGATCAGGAATTTTTCATATTAAAGCAAAATAATTTCAAACAGATTTCATGAATTCAAGTTGGTCACACGAATTCGGCGCATTGATACACTGTGCTTTGTAGATTGTGAAACTATTGACAATAGACAATGGACTTTTTCCTCGCAAAATTTCGCTAATGTCACCGCAAAGTCACACCACAGCAATAGTTTTGGAATGTTCCCTTTTCATCCAGTCATTTTAGAATAAACAATGTTAATGTCCATCGTTGCAAGTGCTAATATAATTTTCGTTCTTATTGTGAACGGACCTTAACTCTATCCAATGCATGCTCTAGTGCTTGGACATATGATTTAATAAATGTGCATCATCAGTTTATAAAACAACGAAGATCTTGTATAACATGAAGAATCAACCGTATGTTCGTTTTACTGGTCAATTATTGCAGTTTGAAATAAAACTGTAAATACAAGTCACCTGAAAATTACATTTGGTCTTTTTCAATCCAAATGATTAATTTCAAAAAATGTTAAATACTATAGATTTTTATATTTTAAAGATGGAACTTTGGTTCTATGAAATAGAGAAAAAAAATCATTGTAATATTTTATTTTTAAAATGACTATTACTGCAGAGAAAAACATTTAACATCGCAGTGGTTTTTAACAAGTCACATAAAAGTAAAATGTACTTGTGATGCCATCCAGCAGTTATGTGATGTAGCAGTTCTTACATCAGAGATTGAAAGGAATCCAAAAAATAAATAAATACAGTCAATGTGTTCAAGTTGAACTAATTTCTTATAGAGATTAATAAAGTACTATAAATGTTAACTGAAACTTAGTTCATAGCTGGGCAACGCAAAGTGTTCATTTTCAGAGCATATGTACAAAACATCCGGTTCCTTTCTCTGCTCAAACAACATTTTGTACAAATGACTGCAGTGATTCTAGTATATAAACTAATTCTGTAAATAGCAACAAGAACAACAAACCATCTGAGCTCAGTCCAAAAGTGCTGAAACGTCACTTTGTGCTTGTTTCAGTCCAAACAGAAACAAAAACATTGTCTCTCTTTATCATCAGCCCACGAGACAGATTAGACAGCTAAAACAAAAGAGATTAAAATACTTAATATAATGGATTTGAAATTGACTTTGAAATTATGTAACATGAACGGCACACAGCTTCCGGATGTACTCCTTTATAAAAATGAATCTCAACATAATTAAATAAACAGAAGGACACTCCTCACAGCTCATCTGATCTACGTTGTCGTTTTCGAAGTTGCATAGCACCTATTGCAGTCTGAGCTGTTACGAAATGTTGAACATGGAGCCTTATGTAACACTCTCATTACATTACGGGGTAATTTGTCTAACAAATACATCTTTTACAGATAAAACTGTGCCAAGAAGTACGTAAAAAATGTAACGGGGGAAACATGATTTTTTTTTCCAAATCATTTGATGAATTTTGACGGAATGTTATCAAACATTAATCCATTTTTCACCTGATTCAATCCTTATTTTCACCTCTACACTATTGTACAAAAGACAACACTGAAGTCTAAGACATAAGATGACACAGAGCAGCTAAAGTCGACATTTGCGTAAAAACCTGCAATGCCTCTCTACCTGAATTTCAGTGGGGCTACATCACAATTCAAGAGCAAAAGAAATTCAGTTGACTCCTTCAGATTATGGTGTATATCAAAGCTCTACGCAACTAGTAAATTCAGATCAACTGAATCCAAAAACCCAGCAGAGCTTAGGAACAATTGTCCTCCCTACTTCTAGAAGGGAAAATGCCCTGAAATGTTTACCAAAACACAACAACAGGAGCATTTATCATTATTTGTTTTCTTTGTTGCGAACTGCACGTACGCATCGCTTCATTTTCAGTAGAAATGACATATTTGTAGTCGGCTGCCTGGGTCGTTTTTCCCTGGGCTGAAGAAGGGCGAGACGGGCTCGTCAAAGTATGTGACAAAGTTATAGATGCGTTTCATAGTGACGGCGTCGAAGAAAGTAACGTGGCCCCGGTCGTAATCTAAGAAGATACCGACACGAGGAGAGTTCCAATAGTCCGCCACGGGCACACGCGAGTCTTCCTCGTTGGCGTACAGTCGGTCTTGAAGACACAGGCTCCAGTAGCCAGCAGAGGGTGATAGGTTTACAAAACCTTTGCGGTTGCTGTACTCAGTGGTGACGCCCAGATACCAGACCCCCTTGTCCCGTACGTCCACCTCCCAGTAGTGCTGCCCGCTGGAATACTGGGCGGTAGCGAGCACCCCGAAGAAACGGGTGAAACGCTGCGGCATGTCGGGCTCCTGGGAACGCATGCGGCCCTCCTCCACTTTGGTGTCAAAGTCGCTGATGGCCAATGAGGGGTGAGCCGTGTCTAAATCCAGAGTCAGATTTTGAGGCACTGGAAAACAGGGAAGATCTGGTTAGCCGTTTAGCATGTAACTAAAAACTCACAACAAGATTGTTGCAAAAACTATAAATAAAAAATTATACTTTTGTTATTAGGATTGTTGTTTCCATTTCAGATTCGCACAAAACCTTTGCAATATTTTAGAAATGTTGATAAACTATTGCGAAATCACAGCATTTCCATTAACCGATTTTATGCGAATAAAACATCATTTTTCCTCTCGCGACAAGTCATGGTGACGGATGTTGGTAGGTTTATTTATGTATCGCAGCCACCAAACATGCCATTATTTTTAATCGAAGGAGACGTAGGCGAGTATCTTTAGCAAAGCAGCGTGGAGAGCCACTTGCTCTGGTAGCCGCAGACGCAGACGTGTGCAGTGTAAATAAGGGATTATACAAGCATTAATGCCATGGAAAGCCCTTTATACTTAAGAGCGGCCATGTATGAGGTGTTTTTGTGGAGTTTATAGTACACTGAAGAATGATCATGTGACTTTCACCTATGCCAGGTACCTCTAAATGAGAAAAAACAGTTTCCATTGCAGTTTTATGAAATATTCCTTTTTCGAATTGCCTGAAAAGCCACCTCATGCGAGCATAAATCTTTTTAGCGAAATTGACATGTTTCCATTGGGTGTATTTTCAATTCACAATTTCAATGTGCGCAATTTGAAGGGTAGTGGAAACGCAGTTACTGAGGGGGTAAAATGTGTTCACATTAGTGACATTTTGGCTAAATTTCAAGTCCATTGTCAATAGTATAATGATGCATGAAGCTCCTTTCTGTTGGTCAACGAGACAAATTCATATGAAATTCCAAATCTCATAGATTCCTACCAAAATGACTGGATTTCGCCTGCAAAAATTCTCCAAATAATGTGACCGCACCTTAATGCACCAACAGTACTTACTTGTGTGTAACACGTGCATCATCTTCTTCCACATGATGAGCTGAAAGGGGCCTGTGAACTCTGAGAAATCTGGAGGAGAGTTAAGGGCCTGGACGCTGAGGTTTACGTGACAGGAGCTACGAGGAAAAAAAACATTATGAGAAACAAACACTAAAAATACCCAGATAATTAGCAGGGCAGATACAATCATAGCTAACAAGTTAAGGAATTAAACTGTTTAAAAAAATAATAATAATAACAGATTAAATTAATACAGATTCACATACCTTAAGTATGAATTACTGATACTCTGGGGAGAAAAAAAAAAGTTAATAAATGTTAAATGTTAATAAAAATAGTGTCATACTGCAAAGTCATATATAGACACAATTGTGAGAAGCAAAGCAGCAATAACAATATATAAACATACATGGCCAGATATAATGTAATGATATAATGATATATAATGTAATTACACCAAAGATAACAACTATAACAATAACTATAGCCTTTTATCATTTGTTCCAATTCTGTAAAATGTACAGATTTCAACTATAACGATAATGACAGATGAAAGATATTGTTGGAATCACTTCCAGAACTTTTTTTTTTTTTTTTACAGCTGATGAATGTTAAAACCTCGACAGCCAATCAGAATCCATCCAACTTCAAATAGCTTGAGCATTTAAGGTGGCAAAACTTCAACATCCTTATAATAAACACAGCATTATCATATTATGGATGACATTTTTGTGGACACTAATATAGTTATTGTTCTTTGGGTAACCTGTTATAAATATGTAAATACAAGAAATTGTATTTTTTTTAAACTGTAAATGGGCTTCAAATATGAAATTATAAATTGTTCAAATCTATAATTCAGATTTCCATTTTATGCTTACAACCATAAGTGTAGTATGTTTGTCGCCATTTAACACATTTAATTTTTTACTTGTATAATGTTATATTTATTAATAAAATTCAGAACATTTATAATAATAAAATTCATTATTCATGCAAACATATTCTGCATATTTTACACCCACGTCAGTTCAGAAAAAGTGAAAAATATTTCACCCAAAAATTAAAATTCTGAGGTAATGACAATTTTCATTTTTGGGTGAACTAACCCTTTAATGCCCCGTCATGTACAAAAGAACGCAATTCTTCTTCTGAACTAAAAAAAAAAGTATATATGTAATCGAAGCATTTTATTTTATAACACATGAGCTGTTTTGGACAGTGACTGGAGGTATGAAGTTCTTCACCTCGAAGTTAGCGCTGTCACATAGCTGGTTTTGAATTTCAGTGATGGCTTTGTCCACTTTGGCTGCCTCGCTCTCCACCCGCTTCAGGTTGGCATCGATCAGCCCGATAGTGGCTTCCGCTTCGACCTCCAACCTTTCCAACAGATCATCCTTCTCATCCAACAAAAACTGAACCAGGGCACCAACATCATCTTCGATCTTCTCCTTCAAGGCTTGTTTTTTGAGCTGTTGAGATGTATTTAGATGTTTGAGATCCAGCATCAAGGCCTCCTCGTGGATCATAAATCCACAGCAGGTTATATAACCACCAATTTCAGTCATTTGTATGTACAGTATGCAAAGTAAGCGTGGGAACAACTGAGCTTTCCTACCTTGACATCAGTTTTGGCCTGCTCGTCTGTGCTCTTTGCTCTCGTACACATGGACTTCTGCCAGTTCAGCTTGATGAGTCTCAGCTTCAGCTCACTCTGCATATTAAAACAAGAGAGAAATCTTTCTACTTCAAGTATTAATGCACAAAATTTAAGCAAAGTACAACAGAAAAAAATGGTTCTGGGAGGGATGTTGACAACATATTTGGACCTTATTACTGTAGCATCACCAACAATGTAAACAAAGAGTTAAAACAGTTAAGTGCAACAGTTCACATAATGAAACTGGACACTAGACTATGAGGGAGTTTAAGATTGCACACTTCAATAACCTTTGGAATGTGTTGGACAGTTGCTTTTCATTTTATTGTGTTTATTCACTAGATTCATTTTCTAATAACAGTTCTCTTTTCAGTCTGCAAAAGAGCGAAAAAACCTGTTGCTGTACACTCCATCTAATGTTTGAACAAGTTTGACCTTGGGCTCTGAACAAGGAGTATAAAAATAATCCAAAGGAACAAATAATTCACGCATGTGAAAGGTGTCGTACTTCACTTATGTGGAAATTTCCAAAAGTGAAAGATAAGGAAGAATTCTTTGCCCACCATGAACCATGACTAACGAACCAGTTTTACCAGCCATTTAACAGTCATTTTAGCTTTCAAATATATAAAATAATAATATAAAAATAAAATACAGATTTCCACTTAACTTCCCATTCAGAGTTTTTATTTGGAACTTAATTAAGGTTAACAACAAATATTATAGGAATTGTATAATTATGAAACTATAATGTTATAATTTAATAAATAAAATACATTTTAATAATCTAATATGAACATTTCAAATATATATGTATATATATATATATATATATATATATGTATATATATATATATATATATATATATATATATATATATATATATATATATATATATATATACACACACACATAATTACACACACACACACACACACACACACACAATTTTAATAATATAATTACATTGAAAATGGATCATTTATTGAAAAATAAATAAACAGGAAATGTATTATTTATTTTAAAAAATAGTATACAGAGCCCTTTGGGTTAACAACAAATATTAGCCAGTATATTTGGAATTATACAACTACAAAAAATAAATATAAAATTAATTTTTACAAAAATTTAAAATATTAAAATTTTTATTGAAATACAATTTAATATAATTATTTCAATAATATAATATGAATATACTGAAAATTAATTATTTATTAAAAAATTAATGTACAGAGCTCTGCGTTCATAATGCACCTTAGATTCAAAGCTAATTAAAATTGCAAATGGTCAAGGTTCATTTCTAGTGTTCACATTAGACTACAAATATGAAGGAAAACTCTTCACACACATTTGTGTATCGAACTCAGCAGCTGTTAGATGAGCAAAATTGTGCAAAATGTTCCCGCATTTGGTGTTAATTTCACACCTAGATCCAGAAAACACCAGACACTGGTCACATAGTATTTGGTTTGAAATGTTCTAAAAAAAAAAAAAAAAAAACTCAAGACTGCAAACACCACAATCAAACAATGGCTAGGAGTTACTTTTCCAAGGCTATCTGGTAAGAAAAAACACTTAACGCAAGTGTTAAATGCCACATTTACATACAACACTGTGGTGACAGACAGTCCCTCCTTGTTCCAGCCCCAAGGTTAGCAATGAATATCAATGACTTCTGATGCCAACTCTGGCATTTAGACCAAGATAACAGGAAAGAGGTCAAGAAGAGAGAAACAGACTCGATAAACAAGTGACAGAGACAGAAAGGCTAAATCAAATCAGTTACACAACAGACAAAACAAAGCGATGTCGAACAAACCTTCATGTCTTCAACAACCTCGGGTACAGGAGCAACATCATGGTGTCTAGAAAAACAATAAAATGACATATGATGCTTCATTTCTAAAGCCATTTTAATCTAAAATGCTACAATGAAGTACATATGGACCCCAGACAGAGGTCAAAGCATCGAAACCTACTGAGCTGCCCACACAGATAGCTTTTTGAGCATATAAACCCAAAAATAATGTCCGGCCAGAAAGCTCGCTAGGTTTTGAGTGAATATGGGGAACATATTCAGGTGACTGAGCCTCACCTGTGGGCTCTGGACTCCCGACACACCACGCAGATGGGCTTCCTGTCCGTGTGGCAGTACAGTTTGAGCTCCTCGTGGTGTCGCTCACATTTCCCGTCCATTTTCACGGGTTTCGCGGGTGCAGAGGGCCTACACGTCTTCAGATAGTCGAAGTCGCTCAGTTTATCCACTAAGTTCTTAACCAGGTAGTTCTTGGTGAAACTCATTTTCACGAACACCTGCAAAAAAGAACAAAGTTGCATGTACGACGCAGAAAAGTATCGGTGCTGTACTGACAAAAGGCTCGTGCGGCGATTTGTATGTTATGATACAATAAACGAGGTCGGAGAAATCACACCTATTATTGTCAACACAGTAAAGTCCGCTTGATATTTAGGTCACTGTGCATGATTTAGACGCGAATGTAACGTTATGGAAATCCATTAAGTTCATTCGAGCAGCTGTAACTAAGCAACCCAGAATCTAGCAACATTTATCAAAACAAACCACGCACCATCCTGCACTCCGGACACTGGTAACCCACATCATCGCCTCCATTTTCCTCCCAGTGCATCAAAATGCACATGCGGCAAAAATTGTGGCCGCATTTTAAAATGACGGGGTCGTCGAAGTAATCGAGGCAAATAGAACAGACTAATTCCTTCTGAAGCTCTACTCTCGAATCCCCGGCAGTGGCCATGTTTCCCCAAGCAACAGTGTAACTGCTTTACAGGGCCAGAAGTGATTCTAGGCGGAAGAGAGAGAGATCCTGGACTCACTTCCTGGTCCAGTCACGTGAGGGCTTGTGGTAAATCTGATTGGTTACGCTATCTAGCCTGCAGCGAAATGTTTTCGAGTCGGTTCTTTCGAGCAGTTCGTTTCAAAGAATTCCACCCTTCCTAAACATTATTCATTTGTTTATTTTTTCTGTCTTGGATTTGATCTGACTCTTGTGTTTTGAGCTTTTTCTTCTTCTTTTTTTTAATGAACTTTATGGAACAATATAAACTACCATAAATCATAAATCAACTACCATAATTCTTAATCAGACAACAGACAAGCATCATAAAAGAAAATTACTAGGGGTTTTCAGCAAGTTTAAGATTTTCTATTAAATTACAGAGGTTTAAGGCATTATTTTTCTTCATATGTTTCATAGACAAAAAGTAATGACATAGTGTAGTTCTTTGTGAAATATAGAAATTTGGAAGAATTTTTAGAAATCTGTTCTTATAGAAAAATAACCTCCCAAGAATAATAATTGTTAATTGCTAAATCATGTGTTTCATATAAAAATAAACCGAATAATAAATTTTCCTTTGTTAAAACAGGGAAATCTTAAAATTTAGGAAATAACCAGTAATGCAGATCTTCCCAAAAGGCACAAGCAAATTTACAATCATAAAAAAAGATGTTCTGTGGTTTCAGTTTGATCATCAAAAAAGAAACAGTTGTTAACATAAAGACCAAATCGACATCTCAAAAATTCTTTAGTAGGATACACTCCATTAAGAATTTTAAAATGGACTTCCTTTGCTTTTGGTGCAACTGGAAAATTAAAATATTTTGTTCTATTGGAATATTGAATTTTTATTTAAAGAAAGGATATAATTCCTAAACAAAGACATTCCGGATTACAGTATTGGGTAAATTTAGATTAGTAAGAGAAACTCCATTCACCAAAAGCTTGATGTTTTGAGCTTCCCATGTTAGTTTCTTGTTATAAATTGACTGCTATTGTATTGATATTTTGTATTCAAATGTGTTTTAATACATTTCTATCAAATAAAGTGGTTTTATGTTTACTGTGGTGAGCGACACATTCCAGGGCCCCCTCTCTGACCACAACAGTGGACAAAGGATTGCTACATTTTGATTGGATCTTGGTGAACTAACACAAACAAACTGTCCAAAAGTCATCAGATAGAGATGCTAGGACAACAGGCAGACACCTCTTAGAGGGCAAGAAGTAGACCTCTGCTACCAAGCCTGGGAAAGACAGGACTTCATTGGTCCACATGCAGTTTCTGCCTTTCACCCATTTAGAGACTTAATCCTAAGATTTTGGCCTGTGACCACCATAACAATTCCTTAGGATCTTTGGATGTAGCAGCAGTGGGTGAAACAAAGAGAGAGATCGGAAAGATCCATCCAAATCCTTTCAGAACTATGTTTTCAAACCTCAAAACTGATGCAAACTAGCCTACATCACATCCATTTTACACTTACTCAGAGAAATAATTATTCTCAGTGACAGATGTGAGATCTGTAGCGCGACATCTTACACAAATGTATCTGTTGATGGACAAATTAATGCATGCGTGACAGTTCAATCCTTTTCCATTGTGCTTGCACTTGATGCATTCAGAACATTACCAAAGGTATTCTGGTAGTGGTTTGGAAAATGAGAAATGCATTGGTAAATACAAACTTTAAAGACACTTTAGAGACTTCTGTGTGTGCCCCTTCTGAAACCAGCAGCCAATCACAGCCCTGTAATGGAAAAGCACCAAATTGTAATCTCTTCCCCATCAGAAAGGGATAAATGCACCCTTCCAACAGACACAACTTCTGAGTCTCCCGTGAGAAAATACACAGTGTTGTGAGTCTCCCATCCAGAGAGACATTAACAGATGCACCACGCTCTGAGTCTCCAGCTTTTGAGGCAGCAACAGATTTTGAGTTTTAAGCCTGTGAGGAAAGAGACATCAACATATACAATACTTTCAAAGTCTTCGTCCAGCAAGACAACAACAGATGCAGCATGTCCTGAGTCTCCATCCTAGAGAGACTAAAGCAGACGGACAAAATTTTGAGTCTCTGGTCTAGAGAACCTTCACTCCGAGGTACTCTCTTCAGCATGTTCCAGATTTTAGGACCCTTCGGTGCTCCAGATCAGCATCCTACAGAACTTCATGTTCAACGGATTCAACAGAATCATTCAACCACAGGAACCACTATGAATTAACTACAACTGAACAAACATATTTTTAGCAAAGTTATAAGACGTTCAAATATTTAAAGTCTTAAGACTTGTTTATTTTGTGCTTCAAGGCCCAGTACATAAAATGCGTTTAGCACTGTAAATATTTAGGAGTGAACCATGTACAAAAACACAATATCTCACCATAAATACCATTTAAAACAAAGATTATTTCATTGTGCCCAAATGTCGTGCTCATGTTTGTGAACCTGTGAATATGGAAACAATCCACTGATTTTATTGCATAGCACATTTCTTTTTAAATATTATCAGCCTGATGATGAATATATTTGACAGAAGGTGAACTGGATTTGACAATAGGATGCTGGTTTTTCATGGATGCATAAACAGTTTAATGTGTCTAATGACAGTGAAGACAACAAAAGTGTTTTAGCTGATACATCAGTGTGAGTGGAGTGAATCTGGTTTGGAAAAAACCCCCAACTCCAATAGACAATCAAACACAAATTTAGAAATCTGAGGGATTTCCTGTGTCAGCTTTCCCCTTATTTTAAAACAACACTCAGTGAGATAAGACTGCAATATTTAATACATGCGGTTCCCATGAATATTAATGCTTAAATTATAACAAGTAATAAAAACAGCAGCAACGAGATGAAATTTGACAACATTTGACAGACTGAATGTAAACTTTGTGACAACAACTATTTGACGGTGATGTGAAATGCATATTCAGCATTTCTCCATTAAAAGCTTGGCACTTGCTGTTTAAAACCAGCATATCTGTGATATGCTTTAATACAAGCAAATATTTAACACCAGAGATAAATAAAGGTGAAACACACAATACAGGTGTCTGTGTCGTGATCAGCTCATTTGAATGCACCACATGACCCATAAGAAATGACTTAAACATTCTTAAACTTACTTTTCCTTTCACAATCCTATCATCTTTATTAATGATATCATCTTTCTTTCATCTGGTGTTACTCAGTGTTCAAAGTGACAGGGCCAATGAGATTGAGTGTTTTTTTTTATTTTTATGAAACTTTCAGATACTTTGTATGGAATGTGCTATGAAAAAATTAATTTAAGGTAACAAATTAAAGGTAAAAAAAAAGTTAGGGCAACAATAATAATAATAATAATAATTTTAATTATGATTATTATTATTATTATTATTATTATTATTAAGTAATAATAATAATTTTTTCACGAAAAACACCTAAAAAAACTTAATTATTATTATCAATTATTATGACTTGGGGAAAAAAACTCAGTTATTATTATAATTTCTTACATGAAAAGTTTTTATTTTATTTTTTTTTTTACTTTTTTTTTCTTCTAATGATTGGTCATTCTTTACTTTATTGTTATTATTACTTTTATTATTACTATTACTATTATTCTAGTTAACATTTTATTTTGGATTCCAAAAAAATTATTTTGGAATTTTGGAATTTAATGGAACTAAAATGGAACCAAATGAGATATTGTTTCTGTCGATATATCCACTGGGATAAAAGAATATTAAAATGATTAATATTTAAAGGATAATTCTTTCTTTCTTTCTTTCTTTCTTTCTTTCTTTCTTTCTTTCACATTCTAGTCTACTTCCAAAAAAGTGGGTAGGGCACTACTGGGACCCCAAAGAACTCTGAACACTGGGCAAACCTCAATCCATTATTAGACAAACAAAAATTCAGAATTACAACATAAAACTTAATTTAAATAGAATTCTTTGGGTTGGTGATGAACTGGGTCATGAGTTCTACACAAGATAAAACCTGTCAGAGGCACTTGTTCAAAACAAAGAAAAGAAAACAAATTGATCCCATCTATGACAAAGGAGAACAGTAGGATCTCCAAGCAGTCCATTAGTCCTTCAGACCTCTGAGCTGTCACCATCATCAAGACTACTTCTAACTATAACAGGCTGCAGGCTGGACGAGACACTTAGGGCCTTTTTCACAGGCGTCCGCCTTGAGCGAACCATCAGTGCCAACACTATAACCACGAGGACGGTGAGCAGCAGTCCCACGACGGCTCCTGCCACAGTCACCGCGTCCTCTTCCGCACCTCGTCCACTGAGCTCCCGTGGAGACAGTCCGTCTGCGAACAGCTCGTCCCCAGACGCAGAGCGCCGACGGCTGCGGTCCAGAGCGATGTGCATGATATTCGTTCCTCGCTTGTTCTCGGGTCCGATCTCCTCCGCCAGGGCCGGGACTTCTCTGTTGGAGCGTCTGTAGCGTCCTCTGGCCTCCGCTGGTACAAGGTCACCTGATGTTATTGAGTGGTACTCCACACTTCGCTTGCTAATGCCACGCTTGGCGTTGTCTTTTGAACGCACAGTGTAGATAGTGTGAATGAACCACTCTCTTCCTACTGCCACCTAGAGACCAGAAGGATAATAGAGGATTGGAGCAAGGTTGACTTTGTAAATGACAGGAATCCAGTACAGGATGTCACACTGTATGTAGTTATACAGTACCATAACTAATAAACCCTCAAAAAGATTAGACCTGGAAAAGAGGAGTAGAATCCAGTCGGAATCCATCAGATCCTGGCTGCTTCACCAGAGAAAGGGCAGAGGGGTCATCTACAGCCAGCAGGGCCTTGAAACTCACGTCCCCAAAACTCTTGGCCTGAGTCTCTGGCTGGGCTTTGTCCTAGAGGCAAGGTCATGGGAGTTTTTTCAAAAATTGTTACCGAAAATTGTATTATTATTATTAACATACCATTTATTTAAATTGTATAATGTATAATTTATTATAAAATGAAAGATAAATATAAAAACATTATGAGCATGCATTTTATTTTAAAGACTTGTATACAATGTTATTTTAGTATCATTTATATAATATTATAGTTTTATATGCTATTTAATGTTCTGAATGAGCATTTGAATGAGTAATTTTGTTATATTGTCATTTTATTAGTTTGTGTCTTTTTATATTTCTATTTAGCTTTAATTTATATTTATATTTTTTTTTTAATTTTAGTACTTCAACTAATTTTAGTTTCAGTAAGTTGCCAAGATTTCAAGTTTTTCATCTAATATTTTAACTCTTAATTAGCTCAGTTAGTTTTAGTGAACAGTAACAACACTGCTAACATACTCACGATCATTTTGAATCTGTACAGCAGGGACGGAGAGTCTGCAAGGCATCCAAACTCAGACTTGGCGGGGTTGTATTTAGGAACATATCCATCAGCGCCGGTGCACAGATACACCTTCTCAATGTTACAGTAGAAAGAGCCACCCAAGTTCTGCACAGGGTCCACCATCACCCGGCCATAGATTGTGTCACCTGAAGAGAACACGCTCAGTGTCAGCATAACACCAAACAGGAAATGTAAATCACAAGAATGGCAGTTCTAGACTTCTAAAAAATGATATTCAATCACACAGTCTCTTGAACTGATTTAGTTAGACGTACCCTCAGAGAAAGCCACATCACTTTCTTGACCGAAGCCCATAGATCCATCTGACAACCACAACGCCTTCTTAGACAACAAGAACATCTGTGTGTTCAGACTGAACTCCACCGCGACAGGGTCACTCACCTACAGAACGCAAACACAATAATACTTCTTTACAAGAGCCTCAGGTTGAACTGATAAGATATATCACAAATACATATTTCATTTTGATTAATTATACAAAAATATATATTATTTATAACACACACAATAGAGCCTGTTTGCATTTTTAGTTTTTAATACACTACCTTCTAAAATAAAATATAAAAACAAAAAGTAAACTAAACATTTAACAAAAAAAAAAAAAGCTTGAATTTGAAAATGTATTTAACTTTTGCTTTAAATAACAATAGTTTTTTTAGTTTACCTGCTGAAAGCGGATATCAAGATCAAAAGTAACCGGCTCTCTAGGGTTGCAGACTGGAGGAACAGTGTACTCCACATTCAGCGCTGCTGTACAGGGAATCAGCTTCACTGTGTATGTGCCTGAATAATCTCGAACCTGCAGGTCACAGACACACAGGCATACAAGGTTAACATCACAGGAATTGTTTTATATTTGTTTTTCTCAAATGGTTTTGCTTTAGCACACAGATTTTACATTGGCCATCAATTGGCGACTCAACACCGCCAGAACGGTTTAAACAGAAGTTAACAGAAATGTCCTTAAACCACAAAGTGGGGAAAGAGTAATCGACTCACTGCAAAGTCTGAAATGAACATCCATTGCTGGACAGGCTGGCTGTAGGTCGGCTCAGTCCTAACCAGAGTGAGGTTGAAGGTCAAGCCTGGGTGGTCTGCACTCAATACAATGGACTTCACAGGGGATGCTGGGTAATCAGGTAAGATAGCAAGATACTGTAGCAAGTTCATTTAATCAAATCAAGGCATTTGTCCTATAAACCATTTAAGAAGAGAGATTTTACCTGCACTCTTCTGACCCCTCAAATTTGCTGCTGGAAATAAGGCAAAGAGTTCATTCATCTTTAAAAATCCACCTTTCCTTCCAGAAGAAAAATGCTGATGTATTTATTAATATTAATATAAATAATAAGATTTCAGAGATGCCAAAACGCACCAGAATGTGCTGCTACAAACAAGCCCCTGAAGCGAGCCTCTGTGCGGAAGTAAACAACTACAATCCCATAATAATTCATCATAATGATGGTTTGATATAAAACTCAAACACACAATATTGTATGTCTTCCCACTCAAAGTTCTGATTTCCACATCCTGATCTAGTTCTATAATCCTCTAAATGTCCACATGTGACAAAACGTGCTGATTGCCCTGATTTAACTTTTATTAAACATTATTACAGAAGGGAAAATAGAATTCAAAAATAGAGAAATTCTGGCCAATTAACATCAACACTACTAAAATTGAGGAAAAGGTCATTTAAAATAAAGTGATTGAATATATTGACAACTAAAATATATTGATCTGCATTTATTGATCTTTATTAAAGGGATAGTTCACCCTAAAATGAATATTCTGTCATGTCGTTCCAAACCCGCAAGACCATCATTCATCTTCTGAACACAAATTAAGATATTTTTGATGAAATCCAAGAGCTTTCTGACCCTGCATAGACAGCGACACAACTACCACTTTCGAGGCCCAGAAAGGTAGTAAGGACATTGTTAAAATAGCCAAAATGACACAACAGTTTCTACACAAAAATTATAAAAATACAAAAAAATATTCTCTGCAAAAAAAAAAAAAAAATAAAAATATTAAACAATTCCTCTCTATATTTTTTGAAACAATGAATATATTTTAATGATGTCCTTACTACCTTTCTGGGCCTCGGAAGTGATAGTTGTGTCGCCGTCTATGCAAGGTCAGAAAGCTCTTGGATTTCATCAAAAATATCTTAATTTGTTTTCCGAAGACGAACAAAGGTCTTATGGGTTTGGAACGACCCTTTTTGAGTGAACTATACCTTCAATGTTAGTTAGTAAAAATATAATTGCCCCCTAATTAAGGAATCACCTATTTGATTTATTTTAACACAAATACATTTGTGCTCAATTTCACAACTTGCCTTGCAGTTCTGCCTGAGGAGGGCTGCCGACTCCATCCCTCCACAAGATGGCAGTGTCATACACAAAGGTGAGCCGCAGTTCAGAATGCAGGTCGAAGTGTTGCCAGCCTCCAGCTCCCACAGGGGAATGAAACACGTAAGAGACGTGGAGAGGAACTCGCAGAGTCACGTATGACTGCACCAAGTTCAGCACCTTTCGAAAACACATTCAAATGATATTTAAGTTGAATAGCTACAAATACTGCAAAAAGCCTTTTTAAGATAAAAAAGAGAGCCAAATTCTCCACTAGAGGTTGCTATTAATCAGCACTGGCTGTTAGTCAAAGTTCATCAAAAAGCCAGGATGCATTTTGTTTTGATTGAATGAAACATTTGCTAATTTACATAGTCAATTATAATCAAAATACCGGGCTATAAAAATGTGCTCCCTAGTAATGAGGCCGGTCTGAACACCTGCTGGGCTGGGTTTAATCAAAACGAGAAAAATCCCCTTGAACATTGTCAAATTCCCATCCTGAGGGAGAGAAGATCCAGGCTTTTCATATTCAACCGGCTCCGTTCAATATCCTCAGCAGGATCCGAGCACGTCCTTTAGATGAAGTGTTTTGAATTCATGTCTCGTGTTACGGAGCTATTGCAGACTTTAGGGCTTATTTTTGTAATAACATAGATCATTCAGACATTTAGACGCTAGATTAGGAGGGGGGAGCAGCCATTTAAGCAAGACCTCAAATTCTGAAATCAAATGAATGAATACAAAAGCTCAACGGGTTACGGTGAAGTCAATCTCCTCTTCTATTGAGAACAATGAGGAGTGTGGCAGAAATAAAACCCAAAGAGAGCTACGGCTGTCACTAAGTGCTGTGCATAATAATAGATGAAAACAAAGAAAAAATCCGAAAGAAGAAACCTACCTATGAAGACGTGTGTTCATGGACAGGTGTTAATCAAGTTTAACTTGAGTGTTCTGTTTAAACATGCTAGTTCCCACTCTATACATGGTCTATAGTACAGCAGATGACTGTTACCAAAACACATCCAATGAAGCCAGTAATGGAAATTATGGGTTAAATCCACACCAAATTATCATTTTCTGCTTAAATCAGATGTCCTTTTAAATTTAGCATATTTTGCTCCTTAATTTTGCATTATACAGATTTAATTATAGCTTTTAATTTCTTTTAAATTAACATTAATTTTGCATCATTCTGTGTAATACTTAATATACTGTAGTGTAGTTCCTTCTTTTTTATGGCAAGCCAAACCAGCAGTTATCTGTGGAATGTTGAGTTAGATTTACTGTAATAAAAAATGTCAAAAATACAGTATAAATTGTAATATTTTGAAAGAAAATTACAATTTAGCATATCTTTTTCTATTTTAATATATTTAAAATGTATTTTTCTCATCATCACTCCAGTTTTGAGTGTCACATGATCGTTCAGAAATCATTATGGTATGCTGATTTGCTACTCAAGAAACATTTCTTATTTTTATTAATGTTAAAAAAGTTCTGCTACTTAATATGTTTTGTGGAAAATATGGTATTTTTTTATACCCAGAACAGTATTTATTTGAAATAGAAATCTTTTGTAACATTACAGATGTCTTTACTATCATTTCAATGCCTCCTTGTTGAATAATTAATATAATAATAACTGACCCCCAATCTTGTGAATGACATGTGAAGGGGGTAAAAAATCCAATTTGGGCCACTTTTACAATCTGAACTCATCTTAATGGAATTTTGCTATGATCTGGCTAAAACTATGAATGATAACTGAGAAGAATGAGGAATCAGAATATCTATTATCTTCTCAAACCTTTTATGTGCATTCTTTTAGCTCTAGGACAAGAACAGTTGCAATTTATGAACCACTAATCATTAGAATTCAGAGGATTCTATAAGCGGCAGAGACGTCTCACCTGCCCATCTGTTCCGATCTTTCCCCCGCAGTCTGTGAGCAGCTCAGACATGTCATAATAACTCACAAACTCCCACAGACAAGCCTCCAAGTTCAGGTTCCTGTAAAAGCGTAGAGTGCTTTGGCCTCTGAGGATGGGGCTGTACTGATACGGCAGAGTCTCTCCGATGCTCTCTATATTCCGGGTGGCCTTGGTTAGAAATCCATGGCGTGTGGACACCTCATTAAAGTCCAGCAGATTGGAGCACCTGTGGTTTCCCACGCGAGTGCCATCTGGGCTCAGAGTCAGCTCGAAACTGGACATTGCACGAGTGGAGACCACAGGGAGCATGCCTGGAGCACACCACATAGAAAAAACATGACAATTAACAAACTAAAAAGCACTTTCATAATATTGCATCGGTTAAGATGAATACGTCACTCTACTAATAATAAGCTATAGCACTGAAATCCAAATCTGAAAAAGAAAAATCAGATTCTTGTGAGAATCAGAAGCAATACATGACAATATTTAATGATACAGTTCACCCTGAAATGATGGTTTTCTCATTATTTGCTCACTGTTGTATGTTATTATTTACTTTAAAATACAAAAAGGAGATAATTTGAAGAATGTGTGTGCTTCTCTTTTCTAACAACATCAGCAATCAAAACAACTAAAAATACCATAAAACTAATTAATTTGACTCTTATGCACTATTTTCCTCATGCTTTAAAACCATATGCACAAATGTATTTATGAAACTCATTTCTGTCATGACAACTCTGGGAGGGATTGGCATGGTAATGTACATTACGATGTTAATATATTTGGTCTTGGAGGATCTGCTACGTTACTGCTAAGTACCAAGACTTGCTACTGCCAATACATCCACAAAATACTGCTGCTGCACATATAACATGATCACCCTGTAGCAGATCTATACAGGTGGAGCTGGGGAAGGTGGAGGGTTTCTGAAGTATCTGAATGTTGAGCAGCGAGCTTATTGGCTAAAAATCTTTTTGTGTTCCAAAGTAGAAATAAAGTCACAACATGAGGGTGACTAAATGATGATAAAATATTCATTTTTATAATAGTTAAAATGCACATTTTGCCTGCAGTAAAGGTAGTGTTAATGTATTGTAGGAACGCTATGGGAAAGTACAGTTAAAAGCAAACAGCTTTTGATTGGTTAGGAAGGTAAAAGTAATGTAACCCTATTTAGTCAAATGGCCTAGATTCCTGGTGTGAAACTTGTGACAATTTTCTCTCAAAATATTTTAAAATACTTTACCCTTTTATTATTTTCTTCCCAGAAATCATTTTGATGGAAGACAAACATGATTTTGATGGAAAATGTTGTTGGCAAATGTGTGACATGGCAGTTCATGTTTATGCATCATTCAGAAGAGAGCTGTAATATTTAGATTTGACAGCAAATATGGCATAAATCCTTCAAGAATGCCAGCTTTTTTCCCAAGGGGATATGTGAGAGGGGTTTCTCTCAGAGGGGCTGAACTAAGCAAACAACCTGGCAGCCAGAGGGGAAATAATTCTCTCACCGTCTATGTGGGGCATGCTGACAGTAAGCTTGACGAGATTGGCATATTCAGGGTCTTCAGCGCCTGTATAACGCAGTTTGGCAGAAAAGGGCTCAGCACCTACTGTGCCCAATTTACGTGGCTGGCACATCCCTGCCCAGGAACATCAAAGACATGAAACATTACTTCAAGAATATTACCACCTACTGACAAGTCTAATTCCACATTGCAAATGGCATATTATAACCAGTAGCTCAGGGAGAGCATAATGTTCTTTGGTGCTGCTATACAAAGCAAAGCATTTTTTATATGATTCCACTTAATGTGATGGTTTCGGGCTCACCTTCTTCCATGCTAATAGACACAATGGGGCTGCTCAGTTCCAGCCCCTCATCCCCGTTAGAATTCACGGCACGGGCCGCGCACTGCACTCTAGAACCCGCTTGGAAGTAAATGGAGTCTAGGGTGATCATCTTGGAGGAAGTAAAGAATGTATCAAAGTCAGCCTCTCTCATGGGGCTGGTGACTCCATCCGGACCACTGGGGGCGCTAATGAGCCATCGGTAACGAGTCAGTGTATCGTTGATGTGTTCGCTAATGCAGATGGAGCCTGTTTTGTCATAGTCGGGATATTTAGGATTGCAGGCCTGGATAAGGCAGAGAAATAAACAAGGATAAGAAAACACTACATTTTAAAATACAAAATGCAATTTGATTTTAAAAAAAGTACAATTATTATTATTATTATTATTTTTACTTTTACACAGCAAGCATGCATTAAATGGATAAAAAGTGACAGTAAAAACATTTTTAATATTACAAAATATTTCAGTTTCAAATAAATGCTGTTATTTTGAACTTGCTACTCATCGAAGAATCGTGAGAAAATACATCAAGGTTTCCACTTAAATAAAAGATTTGTAATAAGAATAAAAAAATTTTGAGGACCAAATCAGCATATTAATAAATCAGCACAATGATCTCTGAAGGATCATGTGACACTGACGACTGGAGTAACAGCTATTGAAAAATCAGCTTTGCTGTCACAGGATAATATAATATAATATAAATATAATATAATAACATATAACTCTTTAATTAAAGCCTTTATTTATAATGAATTATAAAATTAGTTTTAATGTATTAATTATGCCTTGTAATGCACCGTATAAGGAATTGTATGATCTCATGAAAATTTTTAATAATTTTAATAAATTATAATATTTATCATTATAATATGTATTCATTGTTACATGTTTTGAAAGCATAAAATGCATTAAAGCACATGAAAAACAAACCTTCAAATATTATAATTCATTTTAACTTTGGTTACTATTATATATGAAAACAAAGATTTAATGCATTACAGCATACATTACGAATACCTTTACAATTATACATAAAGGCTTTAAGTAAAGCATTAAATATAATGTAATATAATGTAATATAATATAATATAATATAATATAATATAATATAATATAATATAATATATAATATAATATAATATAATATAATAGTAGAGGACTTTGGCAATCATTGAATACCATGGTACACATATCAGACTACCAGTTTTACCATCATTGTTCTGTGATATCATCACAGTACTTCCACACAACAGACTTCTGTTTAATCATTTATCACAAGAAACAACACAGAGGATTTGAAAAATTAAATTGTTTGTGTTTCTTGCGCTCTTTCTTAAGTACTAATGGTTTAAGAAAAGCACAATCACTGTGAAGCCTATAATACTACATTTTTATAGCTGAAGATTTGGAAAAATCATTATCTTATAATCTTTTTCATTCTCTTGCACTTCAAGGACCTATTAAAAACTTGATAAAAACGACCACATAATTAGCATCAAAAATGCATTTAAAATAAATATATGAATGACGCTGGTCACAAGTAAGTTGGGAAATGTTTCTCACTGACATTTTCTTCTGACAAACATACCGTGACGCAGATGACAGGGTATCCAGCGGGTGGGTGTGCATTTTCTTTGGTTCGTCTGACAACATCGTAATGCAGCAGTGACACAACATGAGGCAGGGAAGGGAACGTGACATCAGCCATACTGTTGGTCTCTTCTATGTACACTATGGCTTTAGTCATCTGCCAATATGAGAGACATAGATTTTCAATTGACATAAACTGTGTATTAAACTCCAGATACATACCACAGGGAACATTTCTTACCTGGATTTCAGCAACCATGTTCTCGTCTGGTTTCAGATGGACAGTGAAGGCCTCTCTCATCTCTCTTACGCCATCAAACAAAACCTCCACTTCCACTACATGCTCGATCTCACCAGCTGTAAACTCAACATCTGCGCACACACACGCACAAAATATATGATTACATCCACTAAAAGATAAACACATCCTAACATTTCTTCTCCTAAATGCTTCAACACCTGATTGCATTTGTCATTTGCATCCTGAACTCTATATAACCTGATGTAGACAGGAAATGCATGCATGTGGAAGCAGCTTGGAGCCACCTGCCAATCTACAAAGCATAATTAGATACGGCATATTCCAAATGCAAATGACCCGTTCTGGCCTCCAGAAGCCTCACCGAGGGAGATGGGATGGTAGTCTTCTCCAGATACGGCAGAGCCATCTTTTGTGTGCACCCTCACCAGGGACACTTCTGAAGTGTCTCCCGTCCTGCAGATAGGGATCTTCACCAACGTCATCTGCCCCGACTCTTTTGGCTCACTAACACTGAACTTTGTCTCAGCAAACTTGATGATGGGCTCTGAGAGAGGAAGATGAGAAGACAGATGAGAATTGAGAAGTTTTTGTGCATTAAAAGATTCTTAGCTGAAAGTGAATCTGTTTAGTTTGACCCAAATTCTAGAAATCTGAACCTAAACGTCAGGTATTTATTATTTCATGTATTTCAGATGAAAAATGCTTTTGTTTCTTATTACTGTCAGTGTTGTCCTTGATCTTGATGAGTGTTTCATTCTGGATGCCTATAGATGCTCCGTACGGCGACTCGCTCTTCGCGCTCCCCAGAACCAGCCTCAGTTCCTCGTCCTCCTCATGAATCAAATCATCCACCAGCTTCAGCACACAGGGTTTTTCAGACTCACCTGGGGACCACAAACATGGACACCTAAGTCTGAAAATATAACTTACCTCAACATTTATTCACAATTCATTTCGCATTACCTCCTTTTTGGACAAATATTTATGTCACTTGAATGGTAGATAATATCAAGTGAAGTGTGTGATTTTTACCCGTTTAATTCAGGTTTAATTCATTTAGTTGTTTGCATGTTCATTTGCTCATTCATCATTTCTTTGTACATTCATCCATTCATTTGTTTGATTGTTCATTTATTCAGTTGTATTTCCCCATTCCACATCCTAGCTTAGAAGATCATCATTTGCATATTTTCCTTGAACTTGGCCAAATAAAGGAGAAGTGTGTGATTGTTTTAAATGATTAACTTAAGTTTAATTCACTCACATATTTGTTAGTTTATTTGTTTCTTCAGTCATTCATTACTTTAATCATTAATTTGTATGTCCAATCATTCATTTAGCTGTTTATTTGTTTATATGATTTTTTTCTCATTCATTAATTTCTTTTTGTTCATTCTTTTATTCCGTTGTATTCCTCTAATCCCCATGCAAATTTACAAAATGAGCCATAACTTGCATATTTCACATGAATTTGAGGTTAATATAGGTGAAGAGTGTAATTTTTGTAACCGTTTAATTCAAATGAAACAGTTAAATTCACTCAACTATTTGTTAGTTCATTTGTTCATTTATTTATCAAATTTGTTCATTCATTTACTCAGTCATTCATCTGTCCATTGTTGCTTCATTTGTTCATTCATTTATTAATTTGTTTATTATTTATTTGCTTGTTTATCAGTTCATTTGTTTCTTGTTTGTTCATTCATTCATTTCATATTTCTGTCCATTAATTAATGTATTCCTTCATTAATTTGTTCGTTGATTTATTAATTAGTTTGTTATGTTTGTTCATTCATTAATTAATCTGTCCATTGTTGCTTCATTTGTTCATTCATTTCATTTGTTCTTTGTTTGTTCATTCATTCATTTGTTCATAGTTTGCTTGTTTGTTCATTCATTTCATTTGTTTGCTTGTTAATTCATGCATTCCGTTATTTATTTGTTCGTTCATTTATTAATTTGTTCATTCTTATTTGTTTGTTTATTCATTGATAAATGCATTGCTCATTCATTTATTTGTTCATTCATTTATTTCATGTGTTTGTTCATTAATTCATTCGTTTGTTGGTGCATTCATTCATTTGTTCATTCCACTTCCCATCTTAAGTAAAAGGCTTTTTACCGGGCAAGAACGTTATGATGGACGTGTCAGTGTTGGGTCTCTCGTCAAAGTCGGACACCACCTGTGCAGAGCCCTGCCGGGTGTAGCAGCGTACAGTGGACTTGTGTCTGATGTCTCCACTGCGGTGTACCATTGCAGTGATGTGACCTTCACTCTCCTCTGCAGTCATCACAGCCTGTTTAAACTGCACTTTTGGCACTGAAGAAAGAGAACAAACAAATCCAAACGCTCTAATACAACAGTCTACCTCCACATCAAGGACAAAAACTAGTAATATTTGGGTCATTCATGCTGTTGGTGACAGACAAGTCTATGAAACAGTGTATGCATGTGTGCCAGTCACAATTTTGTAAGAAAAATGTTAAATACTCACAGTCTGAAATGGAGTCGTTGATAAAGATCGTGACTTTCGCTGGCTCTCCCAGAATTCCATTGGAGGGCATCCGGAGAATAAGCTCAAATCTTTCTGTCCCTTCCAGAACGGGCTGGCCTAGGTCATCCAGGATGGTGACCCGGACCGTCTGCATGCTCACACCCGGTGCAAACTCCAAGTTTCTGCTGATTCCCACATAGTCCACCCCCGCTAGCAGATGAACACACAGAAAAAGGCTACGGTCAGATGATATTTAACAGCAGAAGCATAGGATCCTCACTTTCCATTAATCCTCTCTGATGTTTCGGCTTGTCGATGTACAGTAGTTTGGGTTGAACAGCGTTTTTATTGATTGATTAATTGATTTTTAACAAATTTGTAACATCAAGTCAAGTTTTCTCTACCAAAAATAAAAAGCTTTATATTTTCTTTCACTGGCCATTCATTAAAATGAACTCTACATCTTATATGTAAATGAGTAACAATGATGGTTGAGGATGGGAAAAAAGATGGATTATTGGGAAAATCAAACGGTATCACACACCTTCAGCAGAAACCGGGTCTGTTTTGCGGGACCTCACAGTGACCATAGCTTTTTTAGAAAGATCTGTCCCTGTCCTCCACACACGGACTTCAACGTGGCCGTCGCTCTCATCGACGTTATACTCCTGATTGCCAAAATAGAACACAGGAGCTGTGGGGGGAAATAAGCCAAAAAGATAAACAAACATCCATGAATAATGAATTTCAATTAATTGATTTTTTTTTCCATGAATGTTACAGTCATTTGAAATCACTTAAAAAAAACAAAAATGTTTTATTTTATTTAATGAACATTATCCTGTTATTTTTCTTTATTTAATTGCTGTTAAATTCTCTTTTATATCGTTTATTGTTATTTTACAATATTCCTTTATCATAACTAAACATAACTTTAATATATTTTTGAAGGATATGAAAATATTTAAACCTGTAAAATACAATTAAACACAATGTTCAAAAGTTTAATCCATTAATGTTCACAGTTACACAAGTGCAATGTAGAACCAGATTAAAAAGTATTTTACAGCAGAACATAACTAAGAAAAAAGTTTTAATCATTACAGAATGTTAATGAATTTTCCAGCCATAACCTTTAAGGTTTTATTAATTCAAGTGGTATTTTCAAATGTATATTCCGTGACCACAGGAACCCTGTTGATTGCAGATATTGAAATTATAATATATGTACCAATCCTCGAAATCAACCTTCCTACACCTTATTATTTATATTTAACAGTACAGAAAAATCTTTGAATAAATTGTGTTCTGAATAGTAAATCAACCTCCTACCAAGTAATAAAAGCTGTATGCCAGCTAAATCCAGCTCTGTTTCATAACCTCCAGCTCCAGCATCTCAACACCACTGTTCAGATTGCAGTGCACAGTTGACGCCGGTTTCTATGACAACAAACTGACACCTTGTATGGTGGCCTAAAAGATGGCGGCTTGTTTATAGACGTGTGTTTGTTGCAGTTTTTTCTTATTTGTTTTATTCCTAAACAAACAGCCCAACAATTATTTCTTATTGTGTTATTTAAGATCAAGTTCAGTGCATTTTATTATTTTAATATTTTAAACATGAGACTATTTATACAAACATCTTATTTATACTGCGCCCTGTTACTGGGAATTTTCGCGACTGGTGCGTTTGATAAGGAGGACTGCCTCAGATACAATGCCGAGAACAGCCGTGAGGAAGCGGCTGTCTGGACGGATGCGACGGGTCTTTTCGGCGAAAACGAGAGGAGAAATTGGGAGGCAGTGACGCTCGGGCTGTGGACACAGAGGCCGGCTCGGTTTACTGGGACGGCTGCGGGTTTGCTTAAGGACCAGGCGCATGACACTCATCTTCTTTGGAGAGAACTTGTTTCTGAACTGCAGGCCTCCCTCACGATTGACTTCGCGAGGTCTACGGTGCCTGTGGTCACAAGGAAACGGGAGTCTTTCACCCTACGCTTCGTCGGCTGTTCGGAAAGAGTCTTCAGTCAACGTAGAAAGGAAAACATTGTTAGTTTTCCCCCCCCCCTCCTCCTGCTTTTATTATCAGGAAACGTCCACCCAAATCCAGGTCCTGAGGTAATCCAACTTCAAACACCCGATGAATGTAAATCTGCAAAAGGATTGAGGTTTGTGCATCTGAATGTGCGGAGTTTGGTCAATAAAATTGACTTCTTACGAATATGGGCGGATGTGACTGATGCAGATGTATTGGTTTTTACAGAGACATGGTTAAAAGCATCAGTTATAAATGATATGATAAAAATTGATGAATATAATATTTTTAGGTGTGATCGCACTAAAAAGGGGGGAGGAGTCGCAATTTATATAAAAAGTAATTTAAATTGTTCCTGCATACAGTCGATCAGCAAACCAAATGGTTTTGATCTAATTGCCCTAAGATTAAACTGTATCGGTAGGATCTGATATTATAGTTGCTGGATGCTATCGTCCGCCTTTCTTTCATCTTCGAGTGAAATATGTACTTTACTTGCGGAGTCTTTCTCTGAATGGAACAAACATGAACTTATAATACTTGGTGATTTTAATTGGGACTGGCTTTCGCCATCGTCAGACCCATTTAAAGAGATTTGTGATTCTCTCTGCCTAATTCAACTGATTACTTCAGTAACTCGAGTCAATCAAAAGGACCTGGGTAAATCAACTCTATTGGACTTAATTTTAACAAATGCATCCCATATGTTTACTGCAGTTGGTGTTTTTTGTAATGACATAAGTGATCATTGTGCTGTTGCATGTGTGAGAAACTGTAAGACTTCAAAGATGCCTCCACGTTTTATTTACAAAAGAATATTTAAACATTTTAATGAACAGGCTTTTATGCATGATTTATATAATATTGATTTAGGTGTTATTTCATATATGCCAGATATCAACCTAGCTTGGGATTATTTTAAAAAGTTTTTTTTCTAACAATATGTGACAAGCATGCTCCACTTAAACGTTTAAGGATAAGTGGCAAAGACAACCCCTGGTTTAATGATACTCTCTCTACACACTTATCAGACAGAGAAATGCTGCTTGGGCGAAGGCAAAAAAAATCAAATGATCTATTAGATTGGAGTTCTTATAGAGCATTAAGAAATTCATGTACTAATTCAATAAAATGTGCAAAACGTGATTATTATCTCTCTATGGTAAATGAAAATTTAAATAATCCTACTAAATTCTGGAAGCTAGTAAAATCTACTTCAGGAACGAGTTTATCAATTAAAATTCCAGATCACTTAATTGTTAATCAAAATATTGTTAGAGGTAGAGCGAATATTGCTGAATCTTTTAATAATTTTTTACTGCAGGCTCAAGTTATGAGTCTGATTTAGGTGTCTCTACAGAATTAGTTGTCTCTGATAAACATTGTCCCAGGCAGGTGTTTAATTTCTCTCCTATTACAACATCCCAGGTTTATAATGCTTTAGTGAAACTCGATGTCAAAAAAATCTGCAGGGGTGGATAAAATTGAGCCTTATTTTTTAAAAATAGCTGCTGGTATTTTAGCAGAGCCCATTGCTTCTATTTTTAATTTAAGTTTAATTTCAAATATTATTCCGAGAGCGTGGAAGTCGGCAACAGTTATTCCCTTATTTAAAAGTGGAGATCCTTCAGATCCTAACAACTACCGTCCTATTTCTAGATTACCAGTCTTAGCTAAATTATTTGAATCATTGCTAAACGATCAATTAAAACAATTTTTAACAGATAATAATGTTCTTAACGATTACCAGTCAGGCTTTAGAGCAGGTCATAGTACCCTAACGGCAGCTTTATTAGTTACAAATGACCTTATAAACTCTTTAGATTGTAAAAAGTCCTGTGCCGCATTATTCGTCGACCTTTCAAAAGCCTTCGACTCTGTTGATCATAATTTATTATTACAGAAACTTAGATCTATAGGTATTAGTGAAGCTGCTATGAAATGGTTTGATAATTATCTATCAGAACGAACTCAATGTGTGAATATAGAAAATTATAATTCTCCTTTTCTTCAAGTTAAAAAAGGAGTTTCCACAAGGATCTATTTTATCTCCTATCCTATTTTCTATTTTTATAAATGATTTGGATTCAGGAGTAGATTCTGCTAATGTGCATCTATATGCTGATGACTCAATTATTTATACAGCAGCAGCATCTATAAATCAAGCTCTGATGAATTTACAAAAAGCATTTAATACTATACAATATACGTTGGATAAATTTAAAATTAGTTTTAAATTCAAAGAAGACAAAATATATATGATTTTTAACCGCACTCACCGTAAGGATACAGACATAACAATATCAACTTTATGTGGTTCAGAAATTGAAAGAGTCGGTTCCTATAAATATTTAGGTATATGGCTAGATGAAAAAATTAGCATTTAATGTTCACATTGATCAATTGCTGAAGAAGCTTAAATCAAAACTAGGGTTTTTCTATCGGTTTTAAAAATTGTTTTCCCTATGAGGCCCGAAAGAAACTGGTTGAGAGTACTTTTTTGACAATAATTGACTATGGTGATCTTGTTTACATGCATGCAGCTTCCTCTGTACTAAGAAAATTGGACTCTGTCTATCATGCAGCGTTACGTTTTTGTATGTGGTGCAGAATACCGTACGCATCATTGTATTTTGTATGAATCTTTATCATGGTTCTCTTTGTATCATAGGAGAAATTTACACATGTATGTATTTATTGCAAAGGCACTCCTTGGTCAAATTACCATCATACATTACAAAATTTTTAACTTTTTATACTAATGGTTATGGTACCAGATCGCAGCTGCATTTTTGTTTTAAAAGTCCCAAGAGTATTCACTGAATTTGGAAAGCATGCTTTTTCTTTTTATGCCCCCTAGGGTTTGGAACGACCTACAAAATGTATTGAAATTAGAGTCTTTGCCATCTTTGAGCACTTTTAAATTTATTCTGTATTCTACATTTAAAGAGTCTTGTAAATGTTTTTCTTGAACTTCGATCTATTTTTGATTTGTTGGATTGTTTGTGTTTTAATTATTTATGTGTCTGAAACTATATGTGTGCTGCCGTTTTTGACCAGGTCTCCCCTGGAAGAAGAGATTATTATATCTCAATGGGATTTTTTCCTGGCTAAATAAAGGATAAATAAATAAATAAATGGACGTTTGTGTTTTTCTCACCCATGGCGTCTAAGAGCAGAGGTCCCTGGGAGAGGATTCAACAGCTGTCATCTCACATTATCTACAGGAAGCCACTTACAAAAGAAATGCCTGTAACCTCTCTGTTCAGAACACACTCCAAACATAAGATCAGGTCACAAATTGCAGGGTTTAATCTGAACAGATTCATCTTCATGAGAATATAAGGTATAAATACCAATAATACTTGCCCTGAACTAAGATTTTGTGGATGTTGCCATATATCTCTGATAACAGACCAAAAATTATTTTTTTTTTACAGCCGCCTGCGTATTAAAATAATTTTCATAAATTGAAACAAAAGGTAAACATATAAATATCAAATGAAAATTTGAAATGTTGACTTGGCAAGTAAAAGACTATAAAATAATTTAAATGAAAATGAATGCTATATGAAAGCTTGTTTCTACCACTGAATAAAGATAATTTAGACTTTTTATCTCAATTATGATTTTCTCGCAATTACGAGTTTACATCTCATAATTATGACATTTTTCCCTCAGAATTGCATTATATACACCTCGCGATTCTGACTTTTTTCCTCCGAATTGCATGATATAAACTCGCGATTCTGGCTTTTTTTCCTAATAACTGCGTGATATTAACTTGCGATTCTGACTTTTTCTCAGAATTGCGTGATTTAAACTCACGATTCTGATTTCTTTTCTTAAAATTGCGCAATATAAACTCATGATTCTGAGTTCTTTTTCTCAGAATTGCCCAATATAAACTCGCGATTCTGACTTTTTTTTCTCATAATTGCCTAATATAAACTCATGATTCTGACTTTTTATTTCTCATAATTGCCTAATATAAACTCATGATTCTGACTTTTTTTTCTCATAATTTGCCTAATATATAAACTCGCGATTCTGACTTTTTTCTCAGAATTGCGTGATATTACAGTACATTTTCGATTCTGACGTTTTTCTTAGAATTGTTAAATATTAACTTGCGATTCTGACTTTTTTTCTCAGAATTGCGAGATATAAAGTCTGAATTATGATATAAACTTGCAATTCTGAATTTAATTGTGAGTTTACAATCTCACGATTCTGAGAAAAGTCAGAATTGTGAGAAAAAAAGTTAGAATTGCAAGGAAATAAGTCAGAATGGCAAGGTTGTATCTCACAATTCTGACTTTGTTTTTCACAGTTGCAAGTTTACATCACTCAATTCTGATATAAAAAGTAATGATTACTTTTTTTTAATTTTTTATTTAGTGACTGAAAGAGGCTTCCAACTACACAGAAATCTAAATAAAAATGACAAAAGTACTAAAACTACAATTAAAGTGACTGAAAACATAACTGAAGATATAAAAATAATAGCAGTTATAATTACTACTACTGCTGCTACTAATAATAATAACACTTGTGTTGGATTCTGGCTCATGTAAACATACTAATCCCACATTTTTCTAACCCATTATTATTAGAGACAAAAATATGCAATTATCAATCATTTCTGCATGTCAGTGCTTGACCATTTAAAACACTGACATTAAGACTGAATCCTTCACATTTTCTCGTAATTGCCTAAGTAGTATTGTGAGGGACTTCAAGGGTGTTGCTACTGTATATGGTTGCTAAGGCATTCTGAACATTTGTTGCCATGTTGGTGCAAGGCGAATTCTTACTGGACCAAGTTTTTAAAACATTCCGGTCCCTAGATACAGCTTGAGACATTTGTTTTAAGCACAAACATGATTTCAATAAAATTGAAAGTAAAATATTCATGGTTAAGATGTTTTAAAATGATTCAATTGTTGAAAACAAGGGGAAGCATTAAAAAAGAATTAGTGTGTTGAAATATTCACAGCTGCATGAGACGAAGGGTGAAGCTGAAGGTTAAAGCCCCTCAGGGTAAAATCTCATGCTGCATTATATTTCGATACACAGGCGGAAGCTTCAAGCAAACCCATTTCAGGACTTATCACAGCATACATGAACTGTGCTGAATCATCCGAGCGTTATCATACTCAGTAGGGCTAATGAGGGATGATTCATGTGCAAAGCAGATGAATGATGGCATCTGCACCACAGAGAGCAAACTTGCAAAAGATTCAGTTTTATGAAGAAGATACAATTAGACAAAGCTGCAAATTATCAAGTCTGTATGGATATAGACACATGGGGATAATTCATATCCAGGTGTCCAAACAAACAGTTAGATAAGACCGCACCGTTAGATTCATATTCCAATTATCAAAAGTAGCTTGTGTTCATACAAAACATTCATTATATTAGCAAATATTTGCGGCTATCTCCCCCGAGATGTCCCGTTCCAATCAAAACCTCAGCACGTCGCGTTTATTTCCGGGAGCCTGTTCTCGGCCACGAGTCTGTCAGAGCTTTTTAAAGCTTCAGGTGACGGATAAAAAGTCTGTGTGTTCTCCGATTCTGGAAACTCATGTTTGAAAATCGCTAGCGCGTCTGTCGGCAGGCATGGAGTGCGGATGGGTTTATGCAGTTTTGACAGCTTTGTGTGAAACATCTTTCAGAAAACTGAGTAAGAAAAAGAAGGTGGGAAGCATTGAGACTTATGCAGTATTTAGTTGTATCTGTCAAAAACTGAAGCTATTTTTACACTTCAAGGGAAAATAAGATTAGAAATTACTGTTAACTAGGAACTGATTCTGAAAAGAGACATCAAAAACGTGTTTTTGGCATTGAGAATGTTTCTTTGTGACATTCTTGCATATTAAGCATAGCTGAGCTGTGGGATTTGTAGTGAAACCATGGACTGCTCCTCATTCTTTTGGTAGATCAATAGATTGATCTAGAAATTAAACTATTTGTTGTGGGGCAAAAATTATTTTAAATAACAGCTACTAAATAAAAGAATATAGAAGATTTAAACTAACCACAACTACCATAGTGACAAGTGAAAAGAAAAAAAACAAATTTAATATAATTGGACTATTTTCCATAAATAATAAGCATAAAACAATTTTGTATATTTCAATTTTTTATTTTTAGGTTTTATTGATTAGCTATTGAAATATTTCTGTTTGTAAGGCCTTCATGAAACCACTTTTTTAATTATTTAAAAACCTTTCATTGTGTTTATCTAGAGAAATACTATTCTGCTCTATACTAATCTATTCAATTACATATATAAAATACACACACACACACGAGACACACACACACACACAAAAAAAACACAAACAAAAACAAAAACACACACACACAAAAAACACACACACTTTGTAAAAGTATTTGAAGTCTCTTATGCTTTAATTATTTGGTTAAAAAAAACAGTAACAACAGTAATATTATTACAATTTAAAATACCCTATTTTATATTTGCATATATTTTAAAATGTAATTTATTCCTGTCTTCAGTGGTCACATGATCCTTCAGAAATCATTCTAATATATATATATATTATATATATATATATATATATATATATATACACAGTACACAAACAGCTACAGTTTTTGAAAGACATGACAACTATAAAATGTCTATGGTACATTTGATACATTTTACAAAAACAAACAAACAAACAAACAAACAACAAACAAAACAACAAACAAAACAAAACAACAAACTACTAACACGTAGCAGCATGTGAAACACTGGTCCACTATCCACAACTGAACATTAAAGTAAGTATTGATTTAGTCTGGAGCTACACGGGTGGTTTTCTAATGCAGAGGTGGTCTTTATGCCCCGAGGCTTCAACAGCACTGATTTAGTACTGACAGATTTATGTGAGCAATAACACCTGTGTGTACATTCCACACAATAAATGACAGCACAGGAAACAGCACAAAGCATTTCTTCAGACAGCTGGCTCTCTGATGCTGCTGACAGAGAACACCATTTTAGCTCAGTGTGCAGCAGTTCTTGATGATCTGCATGGGTTTGGTGTGCATCTTCACGCCACGTTCTGATATCGACGCTCGTGAAAGCTAATGCACGAGGGGGTGATTCAGTGTACATAATGTGAATGTAATACTCATTGACAGTCAGTGCATGCCGAGATGTGTGCTAATATTTGAGTTTCTCTGAGGATTCTGTCAGGCAAAACATTTGTCGTTCTCAGACTATGAACATCTGTCAAACAGACGTGCATTCTGTCAGGCATTAATTGGTGAAACTAAAAGACAGGTGTCTCTGTAGATATACTTCCTTCAAATGGTTATGTACAACCACATGTTTCTTGTATTCTCCACCTTCACCTAGGGCTACACTGTCATACAAATGATGCTGTGCAGAAAGCATCATGTCCGACATCAATCTCTCTGGCTCTTGGATGGTCTCAGCCTCAGGCGGCACACATATGGACCTCTCACAGTCCATTCAGCCAACATCTAATGCATATTGCACACAAAACAGTGGTTTTCCAAAGACTGAAACAGCACAACTGTTGTCAACATTGATATTAATAATAATAAAAAAAGTTTTCTTAAGCAGCAAATCATCATAGGAGTATGATTTCTGAAGGATCGCGTGACACTGAAGTCCTGGAGTAATGATGCTGAAAATTCTAAAATAAAATCAAAAGAAAAAATTTAATTAAAATTTAAAAAATATTAAAAAAGAAAATAGTTATTTTAAATTGCAATAATATTTTACAATATTATAATTTTTTACTGTATTTTTTTAAACTAACAAAATGCACAATAAAACCCGAGTCTTCCAAAAACAAATCTTACTGACACATAATTTTTAATGGTACTGTATATTGAAGTATGCGTTTTTATCAGAAATTGTTAATTTTTTTAAAAAGCATTTGTTTATATGGCATAGGTCATGCATTTCAAAACGTTAAAATAATAATATAATATAATATATCATTTTTACTGTATTTTTGAACTAACAAAACAATGCACAATAAACCCCGAGTCTTCCATAAACAAATCTTACTGACTAATTATTTTTTAATGGTACTGTATATTGAAGTGTGCGTTTTAATATGAAATTTTTTTTTTTTTTAAAAAAGCATTTGTTTATATGGCATAGGTCATGCATTTCAAAACCTTAAAATAATAATATAATATAATATAATATAATATAATATAATATAATATAATATAATATAATATAATATAATATAATATAATATAATATAATATAATATAATATAATATAATATAATATAACACCTGACAGTACTGCAGATGAGCAAATGCTCTAAAATATATTATATTTGATGAACAGAAAGTTGGAAAGAACAGCATTTATTCTTAATAGAAATCTTTTTTAACATTATAAATATTTACTCACGTTTCCAGTGTTTTCAAGATAACCTTTAACATAGACTACTGGCATCTTTTAATTATTTTTCCTATGCAAATATATTAATAAAGTAAAATCAATTTCTGTAGCCCTGCCCTAAATGGCACATAAAAACAAAAACTATGAATAGTAATTTTTACATATAAATCAGGTGGTCTCTTCCTTTTAAAGGAGCCTGAACATCCTGCGGTGAGGACCAGATGTTTCACTGGAGTCACTAGTCTTTGTTGTACTGTTTAATCTCTGCAGCAAAACATCTCTTCAGTTTTAATCTGCAGTGTGCTCAGTCGCTGCCGGCCAACAACACTGAGCTCGGCATCCGGACCATGTTTGTTTTTGATGCAGTTCATTAGCTCTCAGAGAGAGACAGTAGTATGGAGGGTAACTTCCTGACTCAGTTCACCACACAAGAGTATTTTGAAAACAGCTAAACTACCGTCACTACCACCGCTTCCGCTACCGAAAAGTGTATAGTTTTTCATTAGTTTTTTAGTTACTCTCCAATGCGGTTTCCGCACCATAAGAGGCAGCAGCAAACTACTTCTCAGGTTTAGCACACATAAATTTTTTGTTTTAAAAGTCCCCAAGAGTATTCACTGAATTTGGAAAGCATGCTTTTTCTTTTTATGCCCCCTAGGGTTTTGGAACGACCTACAAATGTATTGAAATTAGAGTCTTTGCCATCTTTGAGTACTTTTAAAATTTATTCTGTATTCTACATTTAAAGAGTCTTGTAAATGTTTTTCTTGAACTTCGATCTATTTTTGATTTGTTGGATTGTTTGTGTTTTTAATATTTATGTGTCTGAAACTATATGTGTGCTGCCGTTTTTGACCAGGTCTCCCGGGAAGAAGAGATTATTATATCTCAATGGGATTTTTTCCTGGCTAAATAAAGGATAAATAAATAAATAAATGGACGTTTGTGTTTTTTCTCACCATGGCGTCTACAGAGCAGAGGTCCCTGGGAGAGGATTCAACAGCTGTCATCTCACTTATCTACAGGAAGCCACTTACAAAAGAAATGCCTGTAACCTCCTCTGTTCAGAACACACTCCAAACATAAGATCAAGGTCACAAATTGCAGGGGTTTAATTCTGAACAGATTCATCTTCATGAGAATATAAGGTATAAATACCAATAATACTTGCCCTGAACTAAGATTTTGTGGATGTTGCCATATATCTCTGATAACAGACCAAAACATTTTTTTTTTACAGCCGCCTGCGTATTAAAATAATTTTCATAATTGAAACAAAGGTAAAATATAAATATCAAATGAAAATTTGAAATGTTGACTTGGCAAGTAAAAAGACTATAAAATAATTTAAATGAAAATGAATGCTATATGAAAGCTTGTTTCTACCACTGAATAAAGATAATTTAGACTTTTTATCTCAATTATGATTTTCTCGCAATTACGAGTTTACATCTCATAATTATGACTTTTTTCCCTCAGAATTGCATTATATAAACCTTGCGATTCTGACTTTTTTCCTCACATTGCATGATATAAACTCGCGATTCTGGCTTTTTTTCCTAATAACTGCGTGATATTAACTTGCGATTCTGACTTTTTCTGTCGTTCTCCGAGAATTGCGTGATTTAAAACTCGCGATTCCTGATTTCTTTTCTTAAAATTGCGCAATATAAACTCATGATTCTGACTTTTTTTTCTCATAATTGCCTAATATAAACTCATGATTCTGACTTTTTTTTCTCATAATTGCCTAATATAAACTCATGATTCTGACTTTTATTTCTCATAATTGCCTAATATAAACTCATGATTCTGAGTTCTTTTTCTCAGAATTGCCCAATATAAACTCGCGATTCTGACTTTTTTCTCAGAATTGCGTGATATTACAGTACATTTTCGATTCTGACGTTTTTCTTAGAATTGTTAAATATTAACTTGCGATTCTGACTTTTTTTCTCAGAATTGCGAGATATAAAGTCTAAATCACGTGAAAAATTGCATGCTATAAAGTCAGAATTATGATATAAACTTGCAATTCTGAATTTAATTGTGAGTTTACATCTCACGATTCTGAGAAAAGTCAGAATTGTGAGAAAAAAAGTTAGAATTGCAAGGAAATAAGTCAGAATGGAAAGGTTGTATCTCACAATTCTGACTTTGGTTTTTCACAGTTGCAAGTTTACATCACTCAATTCTGATATAAAAAGTAATGATTACTTTTTTTATTTTTTATTTAGTGACTGAAAGAGGCTTCCAACTACACAGAAATCTAAATAAAAATGACAAAAGTACTAAAACTACAATTAAAGTGACTGAAAACATAACTGAAGATATAAAAATAATAGCACTTATAATTACTACTACTGCTGCTACTAATAATGATAACACTTGTGTTGGATTCTGGCTCATGTAAACATACTAATCCCACATTTTTCTAACCCATTATTATTAGAGACAAAAATATGCAATTATCAATCATTTTCTGCATGTCAGTGCTTTGACCATATTAAAACACTGACATTAAGACTGAATCCTTCACATTTTTCTCGTAATTGCCTAAGTAGTATTGTGAGGGACTTCAAGGGTGTTGCTACTGTATATGGTTGCTAAGGCATTCTGAACATTTGTTGCCATGTTGGTGCACAGGCGAATTCTTACTGGACCAAGTTTTTAAAACATTCCGGTCCTAGATACAGCTTGAGACATTTGTTTTAAGCACAAACATGATTTCAATAAAATTGAAAGTAAAATATTCATGGTTAAGATGTTTTGAAATGATTCAAATGTTGAAAATGAGGGGAAGCATTAAAAAAAGAATTAGTGTGTTGAAATATTCACAGCCGCATGAGACGAAGGGTGAAGCTGAAGGTTAAAGCCCCTCAGGGTAAAATCTCATGCTGCATTAATTTTCGATACACAGGGAAGGAAGCTTCAAGCAAACCCATTTCAGGACTTATCACAGCATACATGAACTGTGCTGAATCATCCGAGCGTTATCATACTCAGTAGGGCTAATGAGGGATGATTCATGTGCAAAGCAGATGACATGATGGCATCTGCACCACAGAGAGCAAACTTGCAAAAGATTCAGTTTTATGAAGAAGATACAATTAGACAAAGCTGCAATTATCAAGTCCGTATGGATATAGACACATGGGGATAAATTCATATCCAGGGGTCCAAACAAACAGTTAGATAAGACCGCACCGTTAGATTCATATTCCAATTATCAAAAGTAGCTTGTGTTCATACAAAACATTCATTATATTAGCAAATATTGGCGCGGCTTCTCCCCCGAGATGTCCCGTTCCAATCAAAACCTCAGCACGTCGCGTTTATTTCCGGGAGCCTGTTCTCGGCCACGAGTCTGTCAGAGCTTTTTAAAGCTTCAGGTGACGGATAAAAAGTCTGTGTGTTCTCCGATTCTGGAAACTCATGTTTGAACTCGCTAGCGCGTCTGTCGGCAGCATGGAGTGCGGATGGGTTTATGCAGTTTTGACAGCTTTGTGAAACATCTTTCAGAAAACTGAGTAAGAAAAGAAGGTGGGAAGCATTGAGACTTATGCAGTATTTAGTTGTATCTGTCAAAAACTGAAGCTATTTTTACACTTCAAGGGAAAATAAGATTAGAAATTACTGTTAACTAGGAACTGATTCTGAAAAGAGACATCAAAAACGTGTTTTTGGCATTGAGAAATGTTTCTTTGTGACATTCTTGCATATTAAGCATAGCTGAGCTGTGGGATTTGTAGTGAAACCATGGACTGCTCCTCATTCTTTTGGTAGATCAATAGATTGATCTAGAAATTAAACTATTTGTTGTGGGCAAAAATATTTTAAATAACAGCTACTAAATAAAAGAATATAGAAGATTTAGAAACTAACCACAACTACCATAGTGACAAGTGAAAAGAAAAAAACAAATTAATATAATTGGACTATTTTCCATAAATAATAAGCATAAACAATTTTGTATATTTCAATTTTTTATTTTTAGGTTTTATTGATTAGCTATTGAAATATTTCTGTTTTAAGGCCTTCATGAAACCCACTTTTTTAATTATTTAAAACCTTTCATTGTGTTTATCTAGAGAAATACTATTCTGCTCTATACTAATCTATTCAATTACATATATAAAATACACACACACACACACACACACACACACACACACACACACACACACACACACACACACACACACACACACACACTTTGTAAAAGTATTTGAAGTCTCTTATGCTTTAATTATTTGGTTAAAAAAAACAGTAACAACAGTAATATTATTACAATTTAAAATACCTATTTTATATCTGCATATATTTTAAAATGTAATTTATTCCTGTCTTCAGTGTCACATGATCCTTCAGAAATCATTCTAATATATATATATATATATATATATATATATATATATATATATATATACACAGTACAAACAGCTACAGTTTTTGAAAGACATGACAACTATAAAATGTCTATGGTACATTTGATAAATTTTACAAAACAAACAAACAAACAAACAAACAAAACAAACAACAAACTACTAACACGTAGCAGCATGTGAACACTGGTCCACTATCCACAACTGAACATTAAAGTAAGTATTGATTTAGTCTGGAGCTACACAGGTGGTTTTCTAATGCAGAGGCGGTCTTTATGCCCCGAGGCTTCAACAGCACTGATTTAGTACTGACAGATTTATGTGAGCAATAACACCTGTGTGTACATTCCACACAATAAATGACAGCACAGGAAACAGCACAAAGCATTTCTTCAGACAGCTGGCTCTCTGATGCTGCTGACAGAGAACACCATTTTAGCTCAGTGTGCAGCAGTTCTTGATGATCTGCATGGGTTTGGTGTGCATCTTCACGCCGCGTTCTGATATCGACGCCTGTGAAAGCTAATGCACGAGGGGGTGATTCAGTGTACATAATGTGAATGTAATACTCATTGACAGTCAGTGCATGCCGAGATGTGTGCTAATATTTGAGTTTCTCTAGACATAAACATTTGTCGTTCTCAGACTATGAACATCTGTCAAACAGACGTGCATTCTGTCAGGCATTAATTTGAAACTAAAGACAGGTGTCTCTGTAGATATACTTCCTTCAAATGGTTATGTACACCACATGTTCTTGTATTCTCCACCTTCACCTAGGGCTACACTGTCATACAAATGATGCTGAGCAGAAAGCATCATGTCCGACATCAATCTCTGGCTCTTGGATGGTCTCAGCCTCAGGCGGCACACATATGGACCTCTCACAGTCCATTCAGCCAACATCTAATGCATATTGCACACAAAACAGTGGTTTTCCAAAGACTGAAACAGCACAACTGTTGTCAACATTGATAATAATAATAATAAAAAAAAGTTTCTTAAGCAGCAAATCATCATAGGAGTATGATTTCTGAAGGATCGCGTGACACTGAAGTCTGGAGTAATGATGCTGAAAATTCTGCTTTAACATCACCGGAATAAATTTAATGAAATTTTAAAATATATTAAAATAGAAAATAGTTATTTTAAATTGCAATAATATTTCACAATATTATCATTTATAAACTAACAAATGCACAATAAACCTGAGTCTTCCAAAAACAAATCTTACTGACACATAATTTTTAATGGTACTGTATATTGAAGTGTGCGTTTTTGTCAGAAACTTTTATTTTTTCAAAATGCATTTGTTTATATGGCATAGGTCATGCATTTCAAAACGTTAAAATAATAATATAATATAATATATAATTTCTACTGTATTTTTGAACTAACAAATGCACAATAAACCCGAGTCTTCCATAAACAAATCTTACTGACTAATTATTTTTTAATGGTACTGTATATTGAAGTGTGCGTTTTTATATGAAATTTTTACTTTTTTAAAAAAGCATTTGTTTATATGGCATAGGTCATGCATTTCAATAAAATAAAATAATAATATAATATAATATAATATAATATAATATAATATAATATAATATAATATAATATAATATAATATAATGTAATATAATGTAATTTGCCTTAAGGGTTTAATATAATATAACACCTGACAGTACTGCAGATGAGCAAATGCTCTAAAATATATTATATTTGATGAACAGAAAGTTGGAAAGAACAGCATTTATTCTTAATAGAAATCTTTTTTAACACTGACAAAAATTTAACAAAATTTCCAGTGTTTTCAAGATAACCTTTAACATAGACCACTGGCATCTTTTAATTCTTTTTCCTATGCAAATATATTAATAAAGTAAAATCAATTTCAGTAGCCCTGGCCTAAATTGCACATAAAAACAAAAACTATGAATAGTAATTTTTACATATAAATCAGGTGGTCTCTTCCTTTTAAAGGAGCCTGAACATCCTGCGGTGAGGACCAGATGTTTCACTGGAGTCACTAGTCTTTGTTGTACTGTTTATCTCTGCAGCAAAACATCTCTTCAGTTTTAATCTGCAGTGTGCTCAGTCGCTGCCGGCCAAACAACACTGAGCTCGGCATCCGGACCATGTTTGTTTTTGATGCAGTTCATTAGCTCTCAGAGAGAGACAGTAGTATGGAGGGTAACTTCCTGACTCAGTTCACCACACAAGAGTATTTTGAAAACAGCTAAACTACCGTCACTACCGCTTCCGCTACCGAAAAGTGTATAGTTTTTCATTAGTTTTAGTTACTCTCCAATGCGGTTTCGCACATACAGAGGCAGCAGCAAACTACTTCTCAGGTTTAGCACACATACACACAACGGAGAGAGAGTAATTGAGTTTTGTACTGAATTTTCAGCAGTAGTTTTGACCTTCTTTCCTAGCTCGTTGAGATCTTCTCTCCAGCATTCAGAGATAAAATCATTCCTGCATTGCCTGAGGGAGTCAACCTTTGTCTGTTTACCTACCTGCAAACTCCTACCTTACACACACACACACACACAAACTTCCAGTTTTTTTTCTCATCGTCTCTGATCATTTGGGGGAGGTGTTGTGCTTTACTTTGTCGGAGCAGTGTTTATCTCTCCATCTGCAGTTAACCACTCAACATAAATCTAAATGACATGGAGAATAGCCTAAATTCACTCGCTTCATTCTGAACTGAAACTTTGTGAAACAGAAAAATAAAATCAGAAATGATACACAACCTACTTGAGCAGCCCAACTAGGGCCACCAGATCAATAATTCATTTGTGTGTGTGTGTTAGTGTGTGCACAAGAGAGAAAGAGAGAAACCGAGGAGAACGGGATGATACAGATTTCAGAGGTATGCACAATTTCATTTTTACTATTCACAGTCAGCATTTCACAAGTAGAAAGAGTGTAGAAAAATAACTCTTACACACACACACGCACTATTTTTCAGCATCTCATGCAAGTGTGTCGCATTTTTAAAATTTAAGCTCAAGTTTCAGTCTCAGTTGAGTCTAAACTGACACAATGTCACAATGCTAAATAATCATTGACAGCACTAATACATACATTTAGTTTTAGATTCCTTAAAATGCTGTATATGTATGTTGTCAGCTATCATTTTGAGAGAAATCAATATATAAATAAGCTTATTTAATCACACAGGACTGTCTCTTTCACAGTTCATGTTTTGTATAGTTACACTTGTCTTGTAATATTATACTAAGCAAATGATTAAAGCTTTAAGGAACCTCATAGCCTTCATGTTAAGCATAAATAATCACAACAGGCTGAAACTATTATGCTCATTTGCAGCTCTAACACTGAATTTAAGGAGTGTTTTGCTACTGCAGGATGCTGATTGATGTTTAGGTGGTTTTAGCCCAGATTTACTGATAACGGCTTCAGATAGAGCGAGATAAGATCTAATACCCTTAGGATATTGTACCATAGACAAGAGGATTGCCCCAGAAAAAAAACTTCAGTAGCCTGAGGTGTATGTGTGCGAGGGGTTTTAAAAGGAAGATTAAGACTCAGAAAGACGTGCCAAAACAAAGCGCCAACAACACCCTCTAATTACACAGTCTCTTACTTACTTACACACACACACACACACACACACACACAAACACACTCTTTATGCTTTAATAAACAGTAAACACTATTTGTCAGATATACCAATTGCAGCATGCTCAGCTGAACTTAACTTGATGAAAGCTTTCACCTTCGTGTCACATGGGAATTAGCACTAATCCACGTTAAGCATCGAGCAGCACAGGGATTCAGTCGCACAGCGGTATATACACATATGTGCATGTATAGTTTCCCAGCCAAAGGATGAGCTCTATCCCTTCCAGCTCTCTCCCGAGTGCAATTTCACACTTTCTGTCTGAAGTGGGCTAAGCCAGTGGCTCCTATTTTCCTCTGCAAACTTTTGAGAGGTGCCATAATAACAGCAAAACAGAGATAAAAGAACAAAAATACGTTCACTTTCCGCTGAAAAACAATTAATTCTCTTGCTTTGAGGAAAGAAGGCTTTTGAATAACTCAACTTTATCTGTGATTTCAGGCCTCATAACGCTGGTGGAAAAAGAGACTCCTATGCAAACTTCAGCGTTGCCCATTTACATGTGCATTGTGTCTATTCTGGGTTCATCCGCTCGCTGCTGTATGTGCATGAGACACACAAAAATTCTGCCGCTATACGAGGCTTTGGAAAAAGATAAATGGCTCTTTAAATATCACTGTGTGTTGAACTAACAAATACATATCTGTCTGAGCATGATATGGACTGTAAATAGCTCTATTTGTATTGTTTCCAGACTAAATTGTAAGCAATAATTGTTTTTAAGAAAAAATATTTTAGTTTTTATTTGTTACTTCTTGTACTTTTAGTGTTTTTTGGGGGAAAAGTGGAACAGGAAATGACGCGAGCCAGACTCAAACTCAAATTTCCCACTTAAGCACTACAGCATGAGCACTGCACCACAGCTCCAACCATATTTATTATACTTAAAAAAATTAAAACCATAAAAATCTGTTTCCTTAAAATAAAACAAATATCACTAAATAATCATATAAATAATAATTAAATTAAATAATAAAAATATTGTGTATATATTTCAAATTTGGTAATTTCAAACTGGTCATAAAATAACTAAAACTGAAATAATACTAATATAACACTGGCTCCTACTTATTCACCCCGTTTATGACACAGAAGTGAGTTTGTTTCTTTTTTTTGTTCAGGTCACGTGTATATTATCATCAAATCGTCAATCATCAATATATATCATCAATATTTCCTGGAGTGAAGATTTCATATTCCTTTAAATGTTTACTTTCAATCAAACCAAAGCAAACAAGCTCTTACTGTCGTCCTGGTCTGGCAGTATGCGGATAAGCGCAGTGGGGTATTCTGGCCCCAGACGGCCTCCCACAGGCATACTGAGGGTCACGTTGAAGCTCTCCTCTCCCTCATACAGCGAGTCGTCAATGATCACCACACGACAGTGCTTCTCCGTCTCGTCCTTATCAAAGCGTAGAATGCTGGCCTGCTCCTCTGGACGGGAGATGTAGTCAGAGTAGGACAGAACAGAAGTGGGGACGGTTCCTGTGGCGGAGCCTGCAGCCGCACAGAAAGGACACATGCAGGGAATTCATTCAAATCCACATAAAGCGTTTACAGATGCTTCAAAAAGGATGCTTCAAAAGAATCTGTAAAGGGATAGTTTGCTCACAAAAATGGCTGTCATTCAAACTTTCATGTCACTCAACCTCGTTTTAAACCCATTTCCTTTTTTTTTTCATGGAACACAAAGTAGAAACACACAAAATTAAATGCTGGCTTGGTATGAATGACACTGATAAGAATATTTTTGAATTCTACACATGAATAAAGGCTTAACAGAAGCCTTTAGATAGATATGTCTGTGTATTAGAAGCTAGTGAGACATGGACATTTTAAACTTTTGTGGAAAGACCAGCACAAAAGGTTCTTAAGAACCATTTCCGAAATATTTGTGGGTGAATTATACCTTTAAAAAACACTTCCTGAACACATTTTAAACCAATTTTGAGAATATTGGTCATGTCAGGAGTTTTGAAATTTATTCACAGTATTTTAAAATGTATTTGCAGCATTTTAAATAATGACTGATAAAAGATCAATAAAAAATTATTTCAATAATGTCAAGTAATTGGCAGAAAAAACAAACAGTACAATTTTTGTAAAAATGTGGTAAAATATAAAAAGTGTAATACAAACAAAATTTGTATTTCTTTTATAAAGGCTAATTTGATCATTAAAAATTTTAGAATTAAACATTATTATTTTAACGTTTTCATTTTAAAATTTTTATACCAACATTTATTACATATACATATATACACACACACACACACACACACACACACACACACACACATAGAATATATATATATATTATATATATATATATATATATATATATTATATATATATATCTACACATACATACATATATATATACATATACATATACACATATATATACATATACATATACACACAAATACACAAAAAAAAAAACATATATACATACATATATATATATACACACACACACACACATATATACATATATATACATACATATATACATATACATACATATACATACATACACATATACATATATACATATATATATATATATATATATATATATACATACATATACACTTTAGCAAATATATACACATACATACATACATATATATACACATACATACATATATATATACACATACATACATATGTAATGAATGTTGCTATAAAAATGAGAGCTTATATCAGGTTGTATATACTGTGTATTGCACCTTGCTTAGTGTGACAGACCACCATCAGCTCCTCACTGACGTCTCCTCTCCTGTGCACCGGGATCAGGAGTTCTCCGATATCTTCTTCCACAGCAAAGCTGGCCTGAGGAAAGAACACCGTGGACTCTGTCAAAGGGAAAAGAAGATATAGCTCAGTATTAGGACTGCTGTTCTGTTATATCAGTCACAGAGGGATTTAGTGGCTCCCTGTCAGAAAGAATATTACAACAGGGCTTTAAAACACCACAGGCGGTAGACTGATTCTTCAGTATATAATTATTTCAAATCATACGCCTCTATACTGGGCGTGTAATGCACATTTATCTTGCACAAAAGGCAAAAACACATTTTCTATGAGAAAATAGATTTTTCATATTGAGCGCTTCATATTAGGTTTTTAGTGGCCTTTGGACTAAGCGGCATTGATATCTGTCCATACCGGCTGTGTATTGTGTTGTGTTGCAGAGTAAACCGTCTGACTGAGTGGGAGCTTGTTCAGGCATTGCTATTTTCAAATACCGCAGGTCAGGTCTGAGTCAACATCTAAACAATTTTTTAATAGCACTGAAAGAAAAAGGAGGGAGAAAAATGCTCTAGCCAGAGATGGAAAATCTATAGAAAAGACAGAGCTAGTGAAAGGCTGGTGAGGTTTCTGAAATGGAGCCGCACAGGGACCAATAATAATAAAAAAAAAAAAAAAAACAGTCCCTTTTTGCGTGGCCCATCCTGCCCCAGATCCTTCTTTGCAATTATACATGATCCTTTGCAAACAGCTCCAATCATCAATCTGCAAGTGGTCATTTGGTACCAAGGGAGAGTGGAGGTGTTCAAGTAATAGGTAAGAAAGAAATAAAGACCGTTGCATTTTCATTGACAGCTTTGAAAGATAAAACATGAATATAGTACACCTGGTGTCCCACAACTTTTTAAAAATATTATATTCACAAATGTTGTGCAATAAAAATAACTTTGCATTAAAATGGGCTAATTTTTTTTTTTTTTTTTTACATTCTACACATACATATATTTTCACACTATACACTAGTTATTGATGCGCAACCCTGTTACTCAAGTCATTATAAGAAAAATGATCAAATATTTATAAGGAATGTTATAAAGGAAATATAAGCTATACAAATTTGGTCTAAAACTAGCTAGACCCCGCTGAATTTCAGCTTAATTTAGGCTAAATCTACAGCCCTGTTACTTGCAGTTCTGTAACAAATTCTGGCTTTTTTCCAAATATATTTTTACAAATTTTGTCTGCTTACTTATGTTTATTTACTGTATATTGCTAGAAAACAGCACAAAATAAATGATTTTCAAATTTGCAACCCTGTAACTTGCAACTCTAACAAATTTTGGGATATTTATTATTATTATTATTATTTTTTTTAAATTATGGCTTTTTTTCAGATTTTTTTTTTCAAAACAATTGTCTCTACTTTTTATGTTTGTTTAATATATATTGCTAGAAAACAACATCAGATCAACTGTTTACAACTCTTACCAATTTGGGCATATTTATCAAATGTTTTTTTTTTTTATTACAAATTCTGTCTTTTTATTAATATTTTTACACATTTATTCTGTTTGATATTCTGTCTCTACTTTTTGTTTATTTAATGCATATTGTTGGAACAACATCAGATCAACTGTTTTAATCTGTATTTAGATACGCTAGCATGGTAACAGGGTTGCAAAAATAAAACAGAATATAACTGTCTGAAGTAGTTTGATCACCTGATTTTGATGACTAAGATTTTCTGAAGGTTAAGGACCTATTTCCACCAGTTGTTCTCAAAAAGAAGAAGAGAGAAAGACTGCAATTGCTATATTTAGCAGCCATTTATCCACCCCAGATTTCTTCAATTATATGACACTGGCAAGAGAGTGTGAACTTGAGAACAAAATATTCTCTGCAAAACCAGAACTTTGTCCACTGTTCAGTCTCAGAGCGTTGTACAGACTGAGTGACTGCTCTCCTGATAAAAGAATGAATCTTACAGCCATCAAGACTCAAACGCTGGCTGTGAGAAAAGAATAACAATGAGGGGAATCTATGCAGCCTCTCAGGTATAAGGCTTACGTATTTAGACCATCTCTTACCCTCACACAGGAAACTCTCATGCATGAGGGGCCGAAATAATGACCTTGTTTTGTAAGGATCAAAAACAAGGCAGATGAGAAAGTGAAATCCTGCGCATTTATATTCAGCTCTTGGAAGAGTCCTCCTGCGGATAGGCAGTTGAATTTGAATAATAGCATAGCATGGTATAGACAAGTTATTTTAATTGTATACTTGTCAGTCATAACATTATTTATATAGTGTTTTCTATACTCACTTTGAATGAATATATAATGGTCATTACAAAATCAACAAATAAATAAATTGAGCAAAAAAAAACTCTTAAAATCTAATTTTGTTTCTTAAAAAAAATAAAACTATCCAAAAAAAAAAAAAAAAAAAAAATAATAATTGCCCCTTAAACAAGATAAAACTATTGAGAAGCAAAACTAAACAAGATCCATCCATTCATCTATTTCCAGTCCATTCGATTCATCTTCCTATCCATCCCTGATCCATATAATATTACCCATCCAACTCTGACTTTATTTACAAAGCACCTAATAAAACAACTAAGTTGACCAAAGTGCTGTACAGTAAGTTCAATTAAAAGAATATAATAGCAAATAATAAATAACCATAATAAAATAATATTACCCATCCATATCCATCCAGCCATCTAGATCATCCATCCATCCATCTATATCCATATATATCCATCCATCCTTCAACAATCCATCTTTATTATCAATCTACTGTATATCCATGCATCCATCCATATCCATCTATTCATCCATCCATGCATCAATATCCATACAGTATGGATATTGTTTTAAGCATACGTAAATCTAGTTTAAATTTAGTGTGGTTTATGCTTAAAACAAGAAAAATTTAGTTTATTCATTTATTTTAACACATTTAAAAATACTTAATTCAACTGATATAACTTGAAAACAAACCTAAATGTCCTACACAGTTTTGCTTTCCAAGCTTTTCTTTTTTGAAGATATAAAGTATCTTTACAGTGTGGATTTCTTGACCTTTTCAATTCACAAGATCTTTAAAATTAAGTATTTCAGTGTTCAGTCAAGGAAAGGTAAAGCCATTTAAACCTTCATTAAACCTATTTCCAACATAAGACATTAAAACCAGAAAGCGAAGTCGAAGTAAGCATCTTTAAAATGCCTTTCCAGCCTCTGCTCTTCCTTTATTGCTCCTTACAGTAATGAGCAGTGAAAGGTTCTGGCTGTAAAGCAGGGAGCTTGTCACATCGCAGCCGTCCCAGTCACAGATGTGCCTCCAGATGCAGGCTTTTGTCTGAGCCCGCAGGTCGGTGTAGGCCATCATGTGTGAACGGCTCTGTGGCAACTGGGTCAGACAGGTCTCCGAAGGCCCCTGTCAGAAGAAAACCACTTCCCTCTTGCATTCAAATATTAATGTGCAAGGAGGGCGACCTCACAATGCCACACACACATAAACACTAAAAGGATAATTAACCTGAAAGGAAAAAAACTGCACGTGGAGCAACAGGACAGCAGCATGCCAACCAGCCCATCTCCCCTCCCTCTCACCATTAGAAAGAGCAGCCAAACTCTGTCACGTTAAGCCTCCCATGGGGCATTAGCCTCAGCAAACAAACCCCACCGTTAGACTGATAATTAGCTCACTGGGGAAGCAGTGGAGTTTTCTTTCTTTTTTTCTAAGGAGAAATAACTTCTGCAAAGATAGCGAGGCTTAAGTAACATTCAGATGGAAACTATCGCAGCGTTTGGGATTATAGATGAAAATTTTAATTATCCAGGGACCCTGAGGAGACGATAAAGACAAAAACACACAGAATAAAACAATGTAAGCCTCCGGTTATTCGCACTGCACATCTAAATACGCCAGTAATTGTGAGAATATGAGATGATGTCGTGATGATGAACAGGCAAATAATTCCGTCATGGCTCTTGGCGAGAAAACCCAAAACAGACAGTGTGAGACAAACGCGGTTTGATCAACAGACTGACAAAGCTGTATTTTGTAATGAGAGCTGCTTGGAAAGGGTTTATGCATGGCTGTCTCATTACAGCTTTCTGAAGCCTCTCTGTTTTGGTTCTCGCAGATAAAAGTGTCGCGCCCCCTTCAAAATGACCCCTCAAAACCTGCGAGACTAACTTTCATATGCGAACAATTTAATTACAGATGGAGCCGGTGCAGACTTGTCAAAGCTTTCTCAAAGCCGGTCGACAATTTACATTTATAGATGAGACGCTTTCAAAACAAAACGTAGAGCTGTGCACAGAATTCCAGATGAAAAGGTGGACGCCGAAACGCAGGGGTGGGCGGTGCGCTGGAAGCTCACAGGTAGGAAGAGATATAAAATGCTATAATAATTGAGGTCCACTGAAAGAGAGAAAAAGGCATCTGCAGTATAGAGATAAGGTTTGTGTTTTTATCTGCAACACTGAAAATTTTAGGAAATAAAATAGCTTGGGATGTTTTTAGCAGCTTGGGATGTTTTTAGCAGCTTTGTTGTGTTTTTGCTCTCTTGAACATCCTGCCTGCCTCTGACTCACTCACATCTTCACCAGATGTAATGGGTGTTTGGTATTTTGAGCAGCTGAAGCGGTGATGTTTGGATATTTTTGAAGAATTGAATGGGTCTGAAAAAGGACTCTGATCTAATATAATATTTACTTAAGTATGTGTTCAAAAAGCCAATGTGCATCAGATATAACAATGTAAATAAATGAATTTTGGTGTTGGGATAATTTTAACAATGAGTTTCATATAAGTCTGTGACTGATGTTTGTTATCTATCAAACATCAATCACAGAACATAATATGTTTATGAATAATTTTTTATTTTCTTTTATTTTATGGCTGTTACTTAATTTCAATGCTTAGTTGGAATTAAATTTAAAAATCAGTTCTCTGATTACCATTTGGAAAGGAGGCCACAGTGTTTTGTGGAACATAAAAAACAGAATTTTTGTTTAGAATGAACCAAAATGAAAACATTTTCGTTTTAATAACCCAATTCCATTTAGTGGCACCAATGGTGCAGAAATGACACTTTAGCTGTAAAATAGTATTTCTGTTTATATTTCTGGTGGGTATGAAAATATAAACTAAATCTTTATTAAACATTAAGGGTGTTTATACTAGAAGTTTGATTCTCTTGATTCTTTTAGTCCAGGCCAAAAAGAAAATCGCATGTTTAGTCCTGGTTCACTTAGCATTTAAACTGTCACTTACAACACTGAAGCTAAAGATACAAAACAAAAGACATTAGCAAACGGTAACAACCTAACTGGACAGCTTTTATGACTTAACCAAACATCCAAAACGATGCTGTGCTAAATGTGTTTGTTGTATTTGTTTACATGAGCCTGGTTTCTCCCAAGGTTTTTTTTCCTCCATTTCTTTCACTGATGGAGTTTGGGTTCCTTGCCATAGTTACATGCTTATCATAAAATTTCTGTTGGACTTACCATCACCTGGATCCACAATCTCAACTGTGGCTATTGCTGGTGACTCCAAAACAGCCATCACTGGCTCAGTCAGGATGATCTGGAACGTCTCGGACTGCTCGTATTTCCCATCAGAGAGAAGCCTCACTTTCCATGTGGCTGTGGTCTGGCCGGGGTTAAACTGCACCTGCTTCTGCGATTTTCCCAGGAAATCCTTCTCGGCACTGCCATTCAAAGTACCAATCCCAAAATAACACAATATAACAATTTTGACAAAGATTCCTGACTTCATATCGCCAGCCTCCAGATGTGTCACAACTCATGACTTTGAGAACGATCTACTCAAAGAAGCTTATTATGAAATTTATGAGCAGGGATTAGCCAAGTCTGCATTTTCCAGATTTATAAAGATCGAGCACAACAGTGCAGGCGTCTACGCACTATCAACGCCATACAAAAAGAGGTGCACTTTGTATAGAAGAAAAAAGCCCCAGGGCTGTAGGTGTCTGATACTCCATGGCTAGGATGTAGGAACAAAACCAAGGAACATGTTGAACTAAAGTACAGCATGTAGACTCAACTTCCTCTCTACTGTAACACTGGTGCGAAGCTGTGATGGGATTCCCACACAGTGGGAAAACCTGCAGTGAACCTGCCTGGAAGCGTTTGATCTCTGATACATTAAGCAGAGACACTGTCAGGGATCCGTCTGCCAGAACCTCCCAAACAGATGTGAGGAATTAAATCACCTCAGTATTTCAGATCAATGCTGGATGATCGCTGAGCTTCAATCCATAACACTTGAGCTACTACATGACAGGAAAAGCAAACTGTAGAAAAAAGACTGCAGATAGGGATTTAATTATAAACATTGATTTAAAAAAAAAAATTCTATTGACCCACTAGAAACATTACAAGCATCAAAAATGTATATAAAATTAAACAACACAGGCCATAGGTTTCAGATATCTCAAGCAGTCAAAGGCTGTTTTCCTCCAGGTAGTTGTGTTACATACAAAATATAATAATAATATAATTTAATTTAATATAATATTGTCAGCTAAAATTAAATGTCATTTTACGTCAAGTAAAACAGACACAAATTTATGAATTTGCCATGATGAAATATTGACCAAATATAAAGGACATTTAAAAAACATATATATGTAATGTATGACTGCATCAACAACTTCTCCAATCAATTTGTTTCAGATTTGAAAGACTGTTCTATATCATATTTAGTGCACAAATGATGCCTAAGATTGTGTTCCTTGAGAACTGTAATTTTATTCTTAAAGATCTTGAAGTAACATTTAAGATCTAAAATCGCCTCAAAAAGTAATTAGAAACATAAGTGAAGTATATGTATGCAATAAGAATATACTGTACTGTATAAATACAAAAAAAAAAACATGATTTTTGTAATTCAAATTTTTATTTCTGTCACACTTAAGCAGTGTTAGGAAGGCTACTTTGGGAATGTAATGGGTTACAGATCACAAGTTATGCTATTTATAATGTAATAAGTATCTAAACTACTAATAAACAATGTAACTTACAACAACTCATTACAATTAAACAATCCTAATCAACATTTTCAACTATTATTAATTCTGAAACATTTAAAGCAGGTAAGTGCTCAACACTGATTACTGTAAGATTCTCCAAATCCTTCACCACTTGAATTAAGGTTATAACAATTTAATTTTAAAGCACAGCCACCACAAAATCAGATTACAGTTACATTTATTTTGTAATTAATTTACGTAACTCTGCTACATGTACTAGTTACTCCCCAACACTGCACTTAAAGGACTGCATTTGAAACCATTTTTAGTCAGCGAGACATTCCCTCGTGGCCATTAAAGGTTATTTAGTTGTAGCTTTCAGCAGAATATAACTTCAGATGGAACAAAAGCCTTCACATGTTCCATCCAACCATGCATGTGAAAAAAAAAATCATCCAAGAAAGCACAGAGCACGGAAAGAAAGAAATTGATTGAAAGATATAAGGCGAGTTCAATAAAGAAAGGAACGAGAGAGAGAGAGAGAGAGAGAGAGAGAGAGAGAGAGAGAGAGAGAGAGAGAGAGAGAGAGAGAGAGAGAGAGAGAGAGAGAGAGTTCAATTCCATTTCTCTAACAACAGGGGGGCTCATTCTTACCACAACAAGTGGCATAGGACGCCAGCCACAGTGAGCGAGACAAGAGGAAAAGGAGAGAAAAGGGCAGAGGCAGGCGGGTGTGAAAAAGTAGAAAGCTATATGAGGGGTGGGGGGAGATATGTTTGGCAGAGAGAGCTCCAGGCTCCAGAGAGCACAGAGGCAGATGAAGCCTGATCTCAGACACTCTTCACTGGTTGTGAGCATCACTATCACACTTTTGCTGGTAATGGGGTGGCTCATCCAAAAATGAAATTCGGACATCATTTTCTCTCACTAATGTTGTTTGAAACCCATGTGGGTTTTGTTTCTTCTGTTACAGTGATTTGAAGCAATCATTTGTGACCCTGGACCACAAAACCAGCCATAAGTCGCTGGGGTATATTTTTAGCAATAGGCAAAAAAAACATTGTATGGGTCAAAATTATCGATTTTTCTTTTATGCCCAAAATTATTAGGATATTAAGTAAAGATCATGTTCCATGAAGATATTTTGTACATTTCCTACCATAAATATATCAAAACTTAATTTTTGATTAGTAATATGCATTGCTAAGAATTCATTTGGACGAGTTTAAAGGCGAATTTCTAAGTATTTTGATTTTTTTTTGCACCCTCAGATTCCAGATTTTCAAATACAGTAGTTGTATCTCGGCCAAATATTGTCCGATCCTAATAAACCATACATCAATTCAAAGCTTATTTATTCAGCTTTCAGATGATGAAATTGACACTTAAGACTGGTTTTGGGGTCCAGGGTCACATTTTTGCTTGCCAAATGAATTGTGACACTTTATCAAATTATACACTACTCTTTAAAAGTTTGGAGTTGATAAGATTTTTAAAGTTTTTAAAGTCTCTTCTGCTCACCAGGCTGCATACGTTTAAAAATACTGTAAAAACAGCAATATTGTGAAATATTATTACAAACTGAAATAGCTTTATTCTATTTGATAGTATTTTAAAAAGGTTATTTATTTCTTTGATGGAAAAGTCAAATTTTCAACAGCCATTACTCTAGTCTTCAGTGTCACATGATCCTTCAGTAATCATTCTAATATGCTGATTTGCTGCTCAAGAAACATTTATTTATTTTATTTATTTGTCTTTTTTGGTCAGCAAGAAAAATTCCATTTGCATCATTTTGCACAGGAAAAAATGAAACTTACAAGTACATACATACAATTGTACATATGCATGTACACCTACATAACCATACAAAATAAAATAATTACAAGATCATAAAAAAAAAAAAAACTAAACTAAATTTATTTCAAACAAGAAGTTTTATATGGAAGGCCAAAAAAAAAAAAAAAAAAAAAAAAAATCTTATTTTATATGGAAGGCCACTTTCACGTCAGATCAAAGAAATATTAAAAAAGGTAAATGCAACATATGGAGTTCCAGGTTTTAATGTGGCCTAATATAAATTTTCTTTTTAAATTACCAAAATTGCAGCTAAAATTAAGATAAAATTAAAAATAAATTAAAATATATAATAATGTCATTTGTTACTTTTTCTCTCACAATTGCGAGTTTACATCTCGCAATCCTGACTTTTTTTCATATCAGAATTGCAGGATATAAACTGGCAAATGTGAGAAATAAAGTCAGAATTTCATAATATAAACTCATAACTGCGAGAAAAGTCAGAATAACGAGATATAAGCTCGCTATCCAGACTTTTTTTTTTCTTGCAATTTTAAGTTTATATCTTGCAATTCTGACTGTTTCCCTTGCAATTTTTACTTTATAACTTGCAAATGTAAGTTTATATCTCACAATTCTAAAAAAAAAAAGAAAGAACTGTGATTTTTTTATATATATATTTAGTGGCGGAAATGGGCTTCCATAACTACTTAATAATAACTTAAGTTAAGTGTTTTTATAATGCTGTGAAAGATGTAACGGTCAAAACTGTCTGTCTAGCGCATGTTCACATAGAAAAATGAGTTTGCACACCATCCACAGCAGGAACAGTGAACAAAAGCAGAAATGAGTGGTCTTGATCACCCTACCACCCCCTAGAGACAGGGAGCTTCATTCATTTTATTAACCTGCAATCTAGAACCTCATTATTTACACCCCCATATCCCGCTTTTCATTCTGCACTCCTTCGTTTTCATCTCTCTTGTTGCCTTCTGCTCTTCACTTTTTCACATTCTCTCTTTTTAACCTCAACATCCCTTCAAGCCAACACACACACCACAAATCCGAAACAGCATGAACAAAGACCCTTGGTTTCATGAATACTGACCACATGTGGGGCTGAGCTGAGCTCGGTGCAGGGCAAGATAAGCAGGTGTACGCACAAAAGTGTTCAGACTGTTCTACGGATGTCAGAGAGAGAGCGAGGGCTTTCATCTCAGACACAAAGAAGCCAAAACCACTTAGAAAAACATCTTTAACAGCTTCCCGTTGATAAGCTTAAGTACAAACAGCTCTCACTGTGAAAACAGACGCTACTGAATGCTAATCATTCCCTGTTAACGCCTGTACTGGTGACTTCTTGACAAGTTTAATCAATTCTGGATAACAGTTTGTTTTTCAGCAAAAAATAGGTGATGGCGAATGGAAAATGTATGAAATAAAGTATTATGCTGTCAGAAAATCAAATAATGAAATTATACAGTGTACTGATACTCACCAACAAAAGACGTTTCACCTAGAAAACCTCTACGTCTGAGGATCACCTCGAGAACTTTGTCCTGCTCATCCACCACATAGTTCGGTTTCTCCAGAGAAATCCAAGCCCAGTTCAGACGAAACTGCTGGTTCTTCAGTTTGTTCCCTCCTGAAAACAACAATTAAAATGTATACACTCTTATCAGCATTTGAAAGCATAAATAGAGCACTGCAGTAACAATGCATTTTTGTAGGCCAACCCAGAAGTTCACATCACCCTGCTTCCTTTGACAAAAACCCAACAGGATTTTTCCACTGGCCTACTGGAATACTGGAGAAAATAAGTTCTGTGATCATCAAAAGTTTATGATTCTCATTTTTTTTTTTTTTTTACATCATGATAATCTTCACAAATGAACACAACTTTTATGAATTTTGAAGCCTAAATACAGTCCTCAGAAGTAATTCTGTAAAACGATTAATCACGACCAATCACTTCCAAAATAAAAAATTTTGTTTACGTAATATATGTGTGTGTACTGTGTATATACACACACATGCATGTATATATTGAGGAAAAATATGTTATGGTTAAATTTTAAATATATTTATATATAATATAAATGATATGAATATAAATATACATGTAAATAATTTCTAAATATATACTGTATGTGTTTAGATGCGATTAATCACGATTAATCGTTTGACAACATTAATCAGAAGTAAAAAGCTAAATGTAGACTATAAACGAACTACACCATGGTTGCATGACTTTAACGTCACCACTATAAACTCTCAGTCTTTATATAAATGCAACAAATTGGAAAGTTTGAGTTAGAATACTTTGCAAGAGCGCAAATATAAACACAATGAGGCTGTAAAAGTGGACTAGTGAGTAAATTAGCTTTTCTGTTTGGTGTGATGATTTTAATGTCCCAGACAAACTCTGTAGTCCCATTTAGTCACTAGTTAACTTAAAAAAGAGGTATTACTATTTTATGTCATTAAATAAAACATGAAAATATGCTCATATCAGGCATTCAACCAAAAACCCATTCAAAAAACCCACGATGGAACCTGAAGTATAAAAATGCGAACTCAGGTTACAGGATTCATTCCTGCAGCACTCTATGAAATATTTGTTTAAATATTTAAAAATATTCATGGAGAGGAGAAGTGCAAAACTTTAAGTCATTACAATTCTGTGGAGTTCTGCATACATGTTCCTGCTAATACATTATGAAAATGATCCTCATATAATCGACTCAGAAGGGATTAATTAGTGATCATCTGCATCATAACAATGTACACACCACCAGTTGTTTACTTAAGGGGTTTATGGGAAATAACTCTCTCATAATGCTACATACAGTACATATAATTTCCCCATTTGGGAAAACCTACCTTATCAGGTTTTATAGCATAAAACAGCACAATTAACTAGTTTATGCTACAAGGATCCAGCATTTTTTAAACATAATATATATATCTATCTATATATATATATCTATATATCTATATCTATATATCTATATCTATATATCTATATCTATATCTATATCTACAAAAAAAACAAAAAAATATATATAAAGAAAGAATATATATATATATATATATATATATATATATATATATATATGATTACCTACAGTATCTCTACACTGGTTTGTGTGTATAAAAGAATGTAGTTCAATGCAGAACAGACATGATGAAATATTTATATCTTGTGCATGCTGACTTCACATGCTTAGCTTCACAATTCTTGGTATATCTCACATTATCTGTATCATCCAGATGTTCCTTAATTACCATCATTGTTTAGTTAATAAATATACATTCATTCCATGACACTGAATGATTACCACGGTATAACTGCCCCAACCAAACCAAGCTTACAGAGATGCTTTCAAAGGCAGTCTACATATAATCAATATCCCAAAGAGCATGGATTTCATGCATTACGGAGCCAATGATCAAATCTCTAGCAAAAGTCTCTGTGAATGTATCATTTGGTGCACACATGCCTATAGACCAACTGCATATCTAATCTATATTCATGCCATGTATCGCAGTCTGCAAGCATCTTGATAACCCACTTCACATGCACGCAAAACATAAGACTAATTCCCAATTTCTCAACAAGCTAGACCATGTATATTCATGACTTTTCTATGCTTGTTTCACTTGATTTCCTCAAGCTAACCCCGGGCTCCTAATATCTCACTTTCTAACCTTGCCTGATAGATGTCAAGACTGGAAAAAATTGACATTTTGCCAATGCACCTGTATTTCTAACTCGATAATAGCCTGGTTGCTAGGTAATAACCATTCAGTACATGATATGCAGCGTATACAAATTCAGAATCAAGGAAAACAAACCATTTCACATGATGAAGTGATTATATTTGACATTTCAAGAAGATTAGCAGCATAAGCCACATGGTTCGTTGAATTATCATCGCGGTCCACAGTCCATCAGGACTTATCAACTCATATTTTGACTCCATTTATAGATGTGGATTGCAGATAAGAAATCTGTAGTAAATAGAAATATAATTAAAAAATAAATATAAATTTATATAAATCAGAAAGGCAACAGCCACATCTATATGTAAAAACAAAGATACTAATCACATACATTTGATTTGATTTATGTTTTATTATACCTCTGTGAGTGGATATAAGCATGCTAAAAGCATTTCTCCTATCATTTCTGCAGTCAATGGCATGGTATTAATGCAGCACATTATCCAAGCAGCAATGACACTTTTTCTTTCATCGTGTCAGGTTCTATCAATTTAAGAAAGAAGAGATAGATAGGGTGTGGTTTAAATGCCGGCAAAATCCATTTGCGAGTAAAGAAAAAGCTCTCAGCTCAGGGACTCCACTATTCTCTGTGTTTAGGGGTTTTCATTCAGGTCAATGAGCCGAACAAACACAACACCATCAGTTACCCCAAAGACAAACAAAATCAAATGGATTTTTACATTTTCTAAAGAACGTGAGTGGTGTTTGCCAGTGAAAGACCTGTCACAATGTCACAAAACTGTTTTGTATATTTAGCTCAAATGGATGTCTATAACACATGTAAATGAGGTTTAAAAAAATGATAAAACAAAAAATAAAATAAAATATTAAGGCATCACATCCTTGTCTCTAGCATAAAAGAGTGTACTATTTGGGGGTTTGAGAAACGTTAACCAAGTATGAGAAATAGTATTATTGATTCTCGCCTAAAAAGGCCACTGAAATTGAAGTAAACAAAGGATTCAAATAAATGAGAAGAAAAGAGAAACAAGCTATTTAGTCATAAAGGATAACATCACACATGTGGATTTAAAATTCAGTTGTATTTGTTCTGTTGTCAAGCTGAACAAGATGCTCTCATTAGCTTTCCGTCTGAAAAAATGTACAGACAGTTGCTTTTGAAGCCCAGTGGATTTGTCCAAACCCTGATACTGACAGTCTCCATGAAGCTTCTCACACAAAAAGCCCCTAATGACTTTATTAAACAGTAGCATTTCAGAGCCCGATAGTTCAGACAGAGTTTCCTAGAAAGACATGGAAACACAACAGCTGACATTCACTCAGAATAACTCATTAAAAGCTAATCAGTGTCTGGTGCATGAGCAGCTTTGCTCCATCAAGAAACTTTGAAGAACTTCTTAACAGCATCTAAAAATAGACCTCACAAATAATTCATCAGATACGTTCTCAATCCTCCTGAGTGACTGGATAAAGTCTGACAGGAGTCAAATGGAGATGACCCCTGAGGGTACTTACAAACTACTATAGTGATTCATGAGGGTCTTATACTATCAGGGCTGGAAAATAAATCTGAATATGAGAATGAATGAGAAGGGTAGAGTATTATGTGCCATAAAGCACAATTCCTTCTGTTTATTAATTCTGTGCCAAGAGCCAACAGCATCAACATCAACAAACCCTCAGGAGCGCCACACTCCCAAAACTAAGTTAAACACAAGTCATAAATAAGTGCTACTTTGAGGCCCGTTTTTCGAAACTATTATGCATGTTGCACATACTCATGTTTCTATATTGATATTCCAGGATGGATTACTTGGACATCAGTGGATAAGTATGATAACAGTTGTGTCAGTTTATGCCTCCCTATACAGTAGGTTTCCCTGAAAAAGCGCCATTGATTCTAGATCTTGAGTGAAGAACAGCAGCTTGTTGTTTATTTCATGCTTCCTCTAGCCTCTCCTCGTCTAGCTCAATGGGCTCTTGGCTACAGCCACAAAGTCTTGGCTGTCTGCTGTACTGTTTTCTGGTTGGATTGAAAAAGCTGAGCTAGTCTAGCAGAATTTGGAAACAATTCAACAAGGACATATAGTCATGCAATAAAGACAGTTCATAGCATCCAGGCTGCTCAGATTTAAACAAGAGGTCCACAACCTCACAAAACACAGGAAGTTATCTTCAACGAAGATCACGATTTGCCTGGATGCCCTCAATTACATTCTTCTGTGCCTTCCAGAAGGTAACCCAGAAAACTACATCTGAACTGACCCTAAATACCTGCGCTACCCTCTAAACCAAATAAAACATCCCACCTTTGGTTTAGTCTGAAGAGATTAAGCTTTCAGGGGAAATTCAATGCTAGCTCTTGCTAATCCACATGTGAATACACAATCGTATGTCTAGCCAACAATGAGAAACAGAGCTACAAAAATGTTCTATTGCAATGTTATTTCTGGTTAATTTGATATGGGAGAAGAAAATAAACAGCACAAACATATGGTTATCTACAACCACGAATATGATTAGTATTGTTCTGTATTGTTCCTACAGCGCCCTGGATCCTGTTCAACAAATCCCCTGTAAAAAACCTTCACAATACAAGGTATACACCAGGGAAAACAGAGCCAGCAATGAGATTTTTCATTTTTTTGTTAACCCAGACACAACAGGGTTTTAGGAACAACCTAAAAGGTGGTGAACAGTCTGCGAAATTGCTTTCCAGGAAACAAAAATGGTTTAAAATGGCATTAAATTGGCACCATTTTGGTTCCCAACCTGATGTCGATGTTCAGGTCTGTTGACAATAAACCAAGATTTCTTTTGAACAGTACACAGAAAACAATATTTAAGTACATAATGGCGTTTTTGCTTTAGAGCGAACACTGGTGTAAGTTCACATCAACAAATGTTTAAAAAAAATCCCACAGCAGAGCTATGATGCATCACGTAAAGCTTCCCTCTGATCTTTGTAGCCTCTGTGTGTCCCTGCAGTCATTCCTGTCATATTTCTATCTCTGCCTCTGAGACATGATTACAGTTAGAGGTGTAGAGGATTCAGAATAAGTGCTACCCATCATGACCTTTTGCAAAGGAAGGGTAAGTGATAAATCTGTCCTCTTTTACCCATTAAGTTTGGGAGCAGCAAGTTGCAAACTAGTTCAGAGAACTGGAGAACTGCATTTATTAGTGTCAGTCAAAGGGTGTTTATGTGATTAAAAAAAAGAGTTTCTATATAAGGTCTGTTCTCAAACCTAGTAAGCTGCCTCACTGACTACATACAATAGGCAACTGCCTTCTAAGGCAGAATCCTAACTGTTCTTGAACATTGTAAATATTCTGTGTACAAAATCAAATACAGTACACCTGTAATGGTGTCTAAAAGCACTTCAGGCAAACTCAGTGTCTGAATTTGTTCACTTGTTTTAATTCACCCTTTAAGTGCACTATGTTAGTGGAGTAATGTAGGGAATAGTGGATGAGGGTATAGCAGTAATAGCAGTATAGTAATGCACTTTCTAGGTATTAAAAAACATAGCACAAATATTATGTTTATTAATGTGTTTTGGTATTGAATGAAATGAAAATAAATGTATTCATTGCCTTGTCCACTTATAATTTTTTCAATGCAGCTTTGTTGTAGTGCGTTAAACATTTTCCACAAGGGATACATGCTAAAAAAGGTTTTGTAAAGTATGACAATACTGTAGTGACAACAGTTTGTCATGACAAAACAACTGGATATCATTTATTTTCAATAAAAGCTGGTGATTTCAGAGGCTGTGTTATAAACCAACAGCCCAGCAACTCACTGACCTCCATCAACGGAATCGCTGTCTGTGTGAATGAGGCTTTAGGAGGCAGAATAATGAAGTTGCCTACATTTTGGAACAGCTTTAGCATCGGCAATGCGCCTTTGATGCCTTACAATATTGTCTCCAGAGGCAGCTTGCTAGGTTTTGGAACAGAGCAAAAGAGACAAAGATAAACAAAAATTAGATGATCTAGGCCAAACTCTGATGGACAGTTTACAGACTAAAATATAGATAGTAAGCAGCCTTAGCGGTACAACAAAAATGTGGCTGATTTATAAATTCTGAAAAAAGTACACACAGAAATATCTTCAGAAGGTCACAATCTCTAAACTGCATGCAGAAAATATGATAATAGTTCTTTGCATTGAAAAACAGCCTCATCATCATTATAGGGAATGCAGAGAAAGAACATTTTGGAAAACAAAACAATTAATTAAACCCCTTTGGAATAGTAGTACTAAATACGTAAGTCGCAGTCTAACAGACTGCATTAAATAAATGCAGCTGTTTAACACAAATTGGCTGTAAAATGGAGTTTATGATGTTAGCTGTGGTTGTCAGGCTCTTTGGACAAGCACAAACTAAGATAGTCTAATTAGTTCAGCTTCTTCAGGCATAATGTGGCGAAGTGGTTGTAATCACTGAATTTCATGCTGAAGCTGTACATTACTGCACAAATGTGGGGGAAAAAAAGGGTCCTAGGAGAAAGCCTTGAGGCATTTCATGATAAAAACAGCTCAGCTGAGCCCTTTGTGTTTGAACACTACATCTGTAAAATGAGATGAGAAAGATACAGATAGTCCCTTACTGCTTGAGGTCTTTCCAATAATAAAAAAAATGCCTCCAGTCCATAACCAATGGAGTGAAACTATCCACAGGAATGCAAAGAAACAAAACTGGTAATGACCCACTGGGCTCAGGGGCCAGACACCAACACAGCTGCATACCAACGAGTTCCTACTCCTCAGTCTTTCCTGCCTGAATTGAGAGATGACTGACAGAGGGACAAACGCTCCCAAAGGGAGGAAGAGAAAAAAAGTGAAGGAAACAAATAGAAACATAACCCAAAAACAATTCTTAAAACTGGTCCTGTCAACTGAATTAGTTAATTTTGTGATACAAAAATGTATCAATAATTAAAAAAATAAATAAATGCTTATTTAAAAAATATAAAATTTAATAATAATAAAGACAAAATTAATTAGGGCCATTCCGTGGCAACCCCACATCTTTACGACTGAACGATACAGGTCATTGAAAATGAAGATTCCAAAAGAAAAGTTTATTAAGAACTAGAATATAAAATCATATTGTGATATCTTTAATATTTCTTGAGTTAAAGGCACGCAAACTTTGGAAAGAGAATATTTATGGCACTCAGACAGATATGTTCAATGCAGTTGTTTTGACAGAAGGAAACTAGATACATTTCTATTTTCAACATTATTTGTTCTTGTTAAGACCCAATATCTAAAAGAGCATTAAGATATCTTTAATACTTCTTGAGTAACAGGCATGCAAATTTTGGAGAGAAAAAAAACTTGAAAAGTGCCGTTTCCACATTTTTGAATGGTCACCATTGGCACATAATGCAACAAAGATTGCTGAAGTCAACAGGTTTTACTAACAGACCTACCAATCTCTGTGTAAAAGTAACATTATGATGCCCATACCTTTCTGAAGCCATTTGTAACCCCCTGTAATTTGACTCTGAATCTCATGGGAAAATTGCCATTTTGACCCCCCTCTACAAAATAGCAGATTACTCAGTAAACATTCATCCACGACATTTAATATTTTGGCTTTCATCACAAAATATGTTTATTTCTCTTCAGAAAAAAAAAATATTAGCAACCTCTGGATGCGTTGACACGGAATGACCCATTAGCATATTGTGCACTTAAGTCAGTTAAAACTATTAAAAAAAAAACACACACACAAAATGCATCCACTGCACAATACTTTCAAAAATAATGTCTCTTGACTTGAAGGTGCTAAGCAGACTGTTCTGGTTATTATTTCATGACAAAGCTGGTGATTTTAAGCATGAGACAGCCATAAAGCCCCAATACAGCAGTTGAACCAGCTGTTGTCCTACAGAGCTTGTATTTTCCCCAACTCTTCCCAATGCCAGAGACCCTCTAATATTCAAAGTAATTGTAAGCCTGACAAGGGGTGTGTCTTATACTCATGGCTATGGGCTTTAATTATGTGTCATCTTGCCTCTAGCTTTATATACCAAACAGACCTTTGTGTTGCATCTATGCAGACCCTTCAATCCACAATGTCCATTTCCGAGGCACTAACACAGTCAATCCACATCCTGCAGTGTGTTTTGTAGTGTGCATATCACACATACTTTGCTTTTCAAATAAAACACAAATCATCACTAATCGCAACAAGGTCTTTAGCAGCAAGCTTTTCCAGCAACAGTGACTAGATCATCACGTTCAACCTAATTTATACATGATTAACTATGCTTCACCAGATTTAATCCTGCCCTGTTGAAATATTTTCTTAGGGTCATTGTAACCCACACTAACTCACTTTTAAGTTTTCTTTGATGTACTAAAAACTCATTTTAATTTTTAAATGTATTTTTTTGCAGTCAAAGGAAGCACAGCATGTAATAAGCTGCACACACAGACAGTTCACCTACCATGCAAAGAAAAGGCCTAATTAAATGCTACATATCTAAATATATCCCTCTCTGGTCTAAGGGTTCACAATTAATCATCCAAGGCTATTTCATATGCAATGACACCTAAAATCAGAGGACATTATATCATTCATGAATTCAAATGATTTGTGCTGTATTATTTCTCACGTTATATGGCTAAATGTGTCCATGAATAATTCTAAACGCATAATCAAACCATTAAAAGGCTGAAAATTTTCATTTTCTTGTAAAATTAATGCCATTTTCCTTACCATTGTCCTCCACGGTGAAACTAAAGACGTCACTGGTGGCATTGTTCTCGTCCTTCAGGATATAGCAGATCTTAAGATCATCTATGTCAGCTGAGGACACACACAAACACAAAAACAAAAAAAAAAAAACAACAATTCAAAAATTAAATAAAAACACATAAAAAAATTCACATGTCAGGATTTTTAGGTTTTAATAAATCCAGGTGAGAATTTTCACAAAAGCAGCAGGGAGTGAGTCATAAAACAATCAGCAAAACAGGTGACAAGCTGTTACATAATGACAGGTGAGAACAAGAATTTTAAACACAGACCCAGACTCCCCTACATCTGGTCTGTCCCATCTCCCAAATTAGACCCCTTAACCACTTCCGCATTGATACACAGTGGTTAGGTTATGGTGTACCATGATCAACCTGGCTCTCTCTTCCCCTTGCTCTGACCCACTTCTTTAAATTATTGATATCAGTGGAAGAAGCCTCATAAAAATGTAAAACTGTGATTCTTTATGCATGGATGAAACCGCTTTTCATATTGAAAATAAAATGTCTTCTTTCATCACCAGCACTCACTCTCATCGTAAAATATTTAGCAAATGCCAAAGAGCAAGCGGTAGCCGAATATGGGGAAAGGGCAAAGTAAATAAAGAGAAGTAATTGTCCCTTCTGCTTCACTGCTCATACTGATGAGGTCAAGTCAGGTTTGCCAGGTCTTTCCCTCACTCTCCATTTCTCACTTCTGCTTCTTCCAATGCCTGAGACACCTTTCAGACTAAGTTGGACTGACATGGATTTCACATCTTCTCACCATGGGTCTCATGTTTGAAGGAGTGCATTTATACTTTAGAAGCCATGAACCTGTGCTGATTAATGCAGCTTGTTTCTGAACAAAATTCTTATTCTGGCTAATAGGTAGGGATGTGCAAAAGGATATTTTAAAAATCGAAAAGTCAGGCTATTTTTTTTTTAAATGTCTTTTTGCTTTTTTTCTAATTTGCATAGAGTTAGTTCCTTTAGGAGGCTAACTTGTTAGCATTACGCTAAGCAACTGATCACCCTGATTGGTCAGCAAACTAACAGAAAACAGTTTCTTAAAATGATATACTATGAATCCATTTATATTAATAATATCCATTTATATTAATATTATATTACATATATTAATAGATTAATAGTTATATTAAACATTTATAGCTTTGTTAAATGCAAAAACTTTGTTAAACTTTGTTAAATGCAAAAACGTTTTTAAGATATTGTAAAAAACTAATTACAAAACAGAATCCTGATATTGAGTATTTAAACAACAGGGCAGTTTATCTGAACAATGAAGCCTGAGCGCAAAACTCATGCTGCTGGTACTGTACGACCCAGTCAAGATGCTTAAAACCCCCAAAGATTGCAAGTCTGTTTGTTATGGCTAGCAGCGGAAAAATTACATTCCTTCGAACCCTAACTCTTTTTAAAATGTGGTTTGCCTGTAACCAGTAACTCCTTTCTCACTACAGGGACGTTAGAAGGCAAAAGTATGAGAACTTAATAATTGAAAGGAGATGTGTGAACGCTCTAGTTGTCTCATCAAGAATTTAAGCCGAAGGCTAAAAGACAGACACATCTTACAGCCTGCGCTCTTGGCAAAGGGCAAAGTGCCTGTTTTGTGATGGAACCTACATTATTTCAAGCATTAATAAGACCAGAGAACCTGTCCTGAACATGACGGGTACATAGCATTTCTTAATGAGACAATTCTTACATGCGTATCTTCAAATGATGGTTCTACAGAACATAACACTGCACAGTTCTAGCAAAACAAATGTAAAAAATAATAAGATTTCACAGGAATCAATCATAGGTGATAAGAACATTTCTGATGATACATTACCTTGTGTGAAGATGTTGATTGAGTCATTCCCTCTGTCCAGGCTGATCAGGTAGCCATGCTCTGGCTGATTGGTAATGTGAAAAACCAAAGCCTCAGGGCTGCTGTCTCTGTCCACTGCCTTCAGGACTGTGCTTGTGATCTGATAACCTAAGTGACCTGCGGACAAGACTTTTAAAGTCGGTGCACCTTTGTTAACCACAATCTGTGGCACACTGTTGTCCACTGACACAATGGTAATCTTCATGGTCTGCGGCCTTTGGGTCTCAAAAATAGTATCAGGAAAGACAAAAAACTCGGAATGGGTGCCATCAGTGACTGTAAAAGACAAGCTGTCCTTGTCCGACTCTGTGCCATCATGGTTGTAGCTGATCATATTCTCATTCAGGTCCTGCTTTGTGAACGAAGTCACCTGTCGACTGTTATTGAAGAGCAGTTTGCCGTGAATGGGTAGCTGGGTGACTGTAAACTTGAGAAGGTGCTCAGGTGTGTCTTGGTCCTCAACGGTCAACTCAAAGGGCGTAATGAGTTTGGTCTGTCCCTCCGTCACTTGAAGGTCATGAATGGTCAGTACCGGCTTTTTATTGTCAACATCAACAATTGAAACACGGAACGTGCGGAACACAGGGTTGTAGCCATCGGTCACCTCAAACTCAAAGCTGTCCATCTTGACTTCATCATCGGCAGTATGAATGTAGTAGATCTTGCTTCCGGCCAGCTGTAACTGGGTAAAAGACACAATAGGCATGCCTGGTGAATCTGTGCTTTCCAAATGCCCTCTCATTGGGGCTCTTGTGATGGTGAAGACTAAGTTTTCATCAGGGCTGTTGAGATCACTAGTGCTGAGGAGGTTCGTTGTGAGTGTCACCTTGCCACCTTCTTTAAGAGATACCCCTTTGCTGATGACGTCAGGGAACACCATGTCAATGCTGCCCACAGTAATATAGAAGTATCTGTCAATTAGAGGATTTATGCCATCTGTTACATCAAACTTTATAAGGTCTCGAATGCCTTCCTGTCCATTGTGAGTGTACAAAATGAGACCCTTGTTCACCTCATTTTGTGTAAAGTTCATGCCAACTGTTATGTTCTCTAGAGACCCAGCTGATCTTTTCTTTACATATCCTGCTGATTTTCTATGAAGGAAGCCCTGACCGGGTCCATAGCGAATTATGAAAGCAAGAGACTCATCATCTGAGTCCAGATCAGTAGCTTTTAGTACTTTACTGTTTATTTGTTTTGTCTCCCCAATCTCGATTTCAAGCCCATCGTTAATGGCAAGCCTTGGGGTTTCATCATCCACAGGGATAATCATGATCATGATGGTGGCTTCAGCTGAATGTTTCCCATCTGTAAGAAGAACGTCAAACTTGTCTTCAGTGGTTTCAGAATCATCATGTTCATAAATTATACTAGAGGCTTCCTTGATTTGTTCCACAGTGAAATTTGTGATTGGGACAGAGCCACTTGCAAGCTGATTGAGGATGAACCCATGATTTGGGGGTTTGGTGATGATAAACATCAATTCTTCTGCAGGAACATCAGCGTCAACTCCATTCAAGAGTGGCGTGTCAATGATAACATTCATGCCCTCCATTACAACAAACTCTCGCATAAAGATCTCCGGTTTTTCATCATTGGTGGGAATAATTATAATTGGAAAGAACTGTCTCTTTGAGAAATTCACACCATCTGAACATCTAAATGTGAACCTGTCCTCCACTGGCTCAACTCCTTTATGTATGCTTTGGACATAATGAATATGACCTTCATTCACATCTCTGATGGTAAAAGCACTTACTGCCGTTCCCGACCTTGACTTTTCAGAGCCTGGTGCTGGAGAGATGTTCTCCACGTATCCTGATGTAGGCTGAACAATGATGGTGCACAGGATGTCCTCAGTTGGTGTATCTGCATCTTCAACCCTAATATGATGCCCACCAATTGTGTTTTTATCCCCCTCAAAGACAGTAAAGGTAGGGCCAACTGTGACCACTGGAGTCTGGTTATCTACAGGCAGAATGGTGACGTGAACACGGACTCCGTTTACTCGGTTACCCCCTATAGTCCACTCATCGGACATGTCAGAGAGGGTTAGGTTGAAAAAGTCTTCAATCGAAGTGAGACCAATCTCACCGCTGGTGTGAGCATACACAACCAGACCACTGATGATGTCAGCTTGGGTGAATCTGCTTGAGGAAACTCCACTCACCAGAATTTCTCCAAACTTAGGGGCTTCTTCCACAATGAACGTCAACCTCAGGTCATCAGTATCTTCATCTTTTCCCTGGATAACACTGGTGGTCATTTCTGTGGCACCATTTTCCAGCACGTCCAAGCGAGAGCCAAAGGTGCCCTTTGTGAGGCTGAGAGTTGGCGTCTCATCATCAATTAGCTTTACCGCTACCTTCACAGTGATTGTTACAACATGAACACCATCACTAACATCCAATTTAAAAGAGTCACTTGTTGTTTCATCCCCATTGTGGACATATGACACTTTGCCATCAGAGATATCCATCAAATTGAAACTACTTCCTTTCATTAAGTCAGTAAATGTATGCTGAACATGGCCGTGCTGTGGAGTTTGACTTAGCGTGAATGAAATTTGCATACTGTCAGTGTCAAGGTCATTTGCGTCGAGTTCAGCACTCGTGATGATATGCACCCCTCTCTCAAGGACTGTAAATCCAGTGTTTGTTATCTGTGGGGGTTTGTTGTTCACAGGCTGCAGGAAAATTGTAAAAACTCCATTAGCACTGTTTCCAGCAGTGTCCTCTACTATGAAATGGAACTGCACCACATGTGGTGTGATGCCAAGCTCAAGGTCTGGTGGGCTGTAGGAAATCTTATGATGGTTAATTTGCGCTTGAGTAAATTCTGATACGTCAGTATCAGGGCTGTCAGTCAAAACAATAGACCCAAATTTAATGGGATTATTCTCATCTGTGTCAGTTGGCGGTTGAGTTATTGTATACTTCAGGTCACGGTCTTCAGAGTCCAAGTCAGTGTAACGAAGAACATTCTTGTTGAAATGAGTCAGCTGGTACTCATGTACTGTCGTCTGCAAAGTAGTGCCTGGGAACAGCACGGGTGGAATATCATCAATAGGTAAAATTTTAATAATGAATGAATTCTCTCCAGATTGGTTGGGAGGATCGGCATCATCTTGTACTCTAAAAACGAACTGATCAGTAACTGCCTCTGTGATGTGTGGACCTATGTGCCTATAGAAGAGCTTTTCATCTGTAATATCTTTCTGTAGCCACTGTGTCACCACTTTCTCATACACACCATCTTCTGCATTAAATTTCCAGGAGGATGGGTCTTCAGGTGCTTCAGATTGCCTCACCACGACCTCGCCAATGACAGAAAATGGAGGCTCGATTGTAAATTTAATGGTGGAATCTTCAGAGTCAATGTCTGCTGCACTGAGCATGAGCTGTGAGATGGGCACCATCTGATTTTTGAATAAAATCAGCCCAGTGTTTGCATTTATAATGGGTGGCTCATCATCTGTGGGTACAATTGTGATGGGGAACAAAAACTCAACTTGATTTTTGCCATCTGACATTCTGAATATTATATTATCACTGTATGTGTCACTGCCATCATGCTGGTAAACCACAATGCCAACCTCCAGATCAGCCGGCGTAAAATACTTCCTGTTGGTGCCCAGAACAGTTAAGTGACCATGACGCAGTCCATCAACCACAGTTATCCTCACACTGTCCAGGTTGTCTTCATCACTTATTTCTAAATTGTTCCGAGTAAACAAAGACCTAGACTGGCCTTCATATAAAAGCTGGCCAGTATTCTTAGTGACTACTGGCGCTAATGTATTCATGGGCTTCACAACAATCATGAATGCAAAAGGATCTGAAATGCCACCATCTGTGTCTATGACCTCAAACTCTATTTGAAAGATCCTCTCGGTATCCGAGTCCAAAGAGGGAGGTTTGTAAGCTATTTTCAGATCTTTGAGATCCCTTTGATAAAAGGATGTGATAGGTAAATTCCTATCATCTGTACTCACAATATAGCCCTCCTCAAAGGACAGAGGAGAAGTGATGTTGAAAATGAGATCATCAGGATTGGATTGTGTATCATCCGCAGCCAACATATCAGGAGTTAAAGCCGTCATAACAAACTGATCAACTTCCATCATCATCATAGCCACAAAACTCGGTCTGGGGGGAGTGTTTTCTTCACCCTCTTTTATCCGAATCATCACATGGAAAAACTCTTGTTTCAGTAAATTATTTTCTTTGCTCCGTAGCTCCACAACCATTGGGATGTAATCCTTATTAGGGGACTTGTGGGTAGATGTGTGCTCATAGCGGATATCAGATTTGAGAAACAGATCACAATCCATCATTTTCTCCAGTTTGCTCTCATCAACAACTTTACCATATCTAGGAAGTGCACTGCTGGCTGCCAGTGATGTTACCTCACATTGTTCTGAGGTTTTATCATAGGTGAAGTCTAAAACCTTCCTGCCGATTGGATTACTAGTTCCATGCAGTTTATCAACATTAAGAGGCATGTTCTTAGTAACAATCTCCAGTTGTGTGAAAACAACCTCCACCTCTAGCATAAAGGGGATGATAATAGTTTCAGTCTGAGTGTCATACCTGAGTTGCAGCTTCACCCTGTCACTTGCAGGGCTCCTAGAACCGAAATGAGAGTACCTCACATCGTTAGGACCAAATTCACACGGGAACTTTTTAGGAGACACATGTCCCGGTCTCTGAGACAGCGGATCATTATCCAGAACGGTAATACTGCACCTGTCTCCCGGCTGAACTTCAATGACCAAGTCGTTGATCGGATCGATGTAAACAGATCTCCCGAAAGGCACGTGTATGCCGTTGTTTGCCACCAGTATCGCGTCCTCTGAGAGTTCTGGCGTGGAAGCGTACGACAATCCGTGCGTTTCAACTCCTCGCGCTGAACTACCTGTCAATGAAAGCAAGAGAATGAGAAATCTATGAAGTTCCATGCTGAACGCGCAGTGTACACAGCCACAGGGGGTTCTTGGGCAAATGAAATATCCAAATGGAGCTCGATGGGGTTTTCCGCTCTTATGCTTTACATCCAAGAGGTAAGAGGAGACAAATACAGAAAGTTGAGAAATCCCACACACGCGCCAGGATGCTCGCGCGGCATTCCCACAGAGTCAGCGCGAGCTCAGTTTTAACTTGTGCATGGATGGCAGCAGAAGGACACGCCCACGGGCTCATTCTATTGGACGGAGCCTTGCATTCCCACTTTCGCAGGTGATGCTCTCAGAGGATTTGACTGTCTTCTGTAGTTGTGTTGTAGCCTCATCAGACGCGCCTACATCATTATAGGCGCGTCTGGGTACAGTTGTAACTCTCTACATTTCTTACATTAGAAACATTCATAGAATTTTTTTTTGTATGTTCCTATTAAAGGCATCCTTTCATTTAAAAAAACAAACAAAAAAAGTTTTAAAAGTCTTTTTCCCCCTTGGATATCCAGTATTTTTTATTTATTTATTTGTTTAATCATGCTCTCTATAGTTAAAGTGCATTTGAATTAAAACTTGTATTTATTCCTATATTAAATAAATGTATTGCTATTTTGAAACATCCAAATAACTGCTTACAGTTTTTCCCGTGTAGCGCAAATGGCAACGTTTAGTATTATCAATACCAAAGTGATGGGCTCGATTCGCCAGGAATGTAAGATACTATGTGACTCTTGAATGCAATGTAAGTTGCTCTGGACATAAAAAAAAAAAAGAAGTGAGCAAGATGAATAACATTTACCCTAAAGTCAGATAAAGATGATGAGTTAATGCCAGGGTTTTTATTGTAAGACTCTTGACCTGCCTCAGGGACCCTGATTAATATTTTACTTAGAAATTAGGCCCACTCAATCACTGTTCCTCCCTCCAGCCTCTCAAATACCTGTAACCCCCAGGATACAGAAACCATTTAAGAGTTAATATAAGCATTACATATCACAATGTCACTGGGAGCCATAAAATACTTGATCTTATCTTAGCTATGAGGTCAGGGCAATGCTAGCTGAAATAAAAAAATTGTTTGACTGAATTGAAGTATTGAATATTTAAAATATGTAATGAACATACTTCATTAAAGTGCCTATATTAAAGCATTAAAGACTGTTCTTGGCTTCTGCTGATGAATATATTTTAGTAAAAAGGATGTAACCCATTATAAATAGTGTAACTAAAACTTTTGCCTTAATCGGCTATCATTCCTGACAGCTAAAAGTATCATATGAGGATGAAAACTATACCGCAATATTAATTATTTTATATATATATATATATATATATATATATATAATATATATATATATATATAAATTAATCCAAATTAATACATTTATTTATTGCCTCCAATGGGAGTGTATCAATCTGAATTCATTTCAAATTATAATCAGGTCCTTTTTTTACTGTATTAAATAATTAATACTATTAAATGATCCTATTACTGTCAGGATATAAAAGATGGAAAGTAAAATTGTATTGTGTGTAGTCTGTGCGAAAAGAAGAAAAATGTTTAAATAAACTAACAATCTTTTGCCTTTTCTCTACAGTTTGAGATTTTCTGGGGAAGACACTTTGGACAACGGTTTCTTTTTGGTTAAAGAAAAATGCTAGAGTGAGAAGAAAGGCAAGAGTCTTCTGAAGTTCGTCGGGACACATGTGTTTTTTAATTACAATATGAAAGACTACAGTCAGTGTTTTCACATGTGCTCTCTGATAATGACTGTTTCCCACAAACCTTCAAACCTGTAATCAATCATCTGTTCAGGCACCATAAAAACTCCTGATGGCTCGACTGAGTTAGAGTCTTGGTATTTTCTCTCCCCATCTCAGTTTTTCAATTAAATTTTTTGTCTCAGTGTAGCCCTGGGAAAATACGACCACTTTATTGGTGAAGGTAGACAGAATCAATCAGACCTCTAATCTCTGTGATCAAGAATATAACAAACTTTGTCCAAAGGGACCAAAAGTGCCTTGAAAAGTCTGCAGTGCTGCAAAAAGTGGGGCACTTAAAAACAAAGAAAAGAAACAAAAATGTGCCAATGTTTAAACTGAATTTTAAACTATAAGCATATTTACGTATTAAAATGGATGCAATCATGACTTGAGCTGTCATATGACATAACACACACAATGGGTGACAAAAACATTTATTTGTCTGATATCTAATAAGTTTTTAACAGTGCATTTAATTTTTATATAGACATGACACAAATACTTATGAAAAAAAGGCAGCCCACTCATATTAAAGTTCACAGCTGTTAAACGTCCGTTCTCAGGTTCCTTGGTGAACGTCTCTCATCTGGCATAATTGCAGACTGAGAAAAGTTCAGAATTACAATGGAAAATAGTACATTTGCCCACTTGTCATCTCACTGAATGAGTCATGAATCAAACCAATTTAAAACCAAACTTTTGATTTTTGAATAAGAATTATTTCAAAATCTGCTCTTTCTTTGCAATTTCTTTCAAAGTAAATGTGTGGCATTAACCATGTGATCTTCTTGTGCAGGTGTTCACATTCTCTCATTTACAAATTATGTTCCATAACATGATCATCAGGTTCTTCACACATTTGTGGAGTTTATTAATCTCTCTTTATCTCCTGCATATAGTACAGATGAACACAGGTAAGATTATTAAAGATTAGCCACAATGCTCCTGGTATCCAAAAAAAAAAAAAAAAATAGATATGTGGAACACTCTCTTGGTACTAGGCCTAGAATTACAATATATTTTCTAGGTTTTGTCCCCCCAATGGATCTGGAAGAAGCTGCACCACAGTTAAAAATATCTTGTTGAAGTTAAAGGTGCATCTTTCCACCTTACAAACTAGCAAAACATCATCTAAAGGATTCGTTAGAGTAAACATTACAATGTATTTTCTGAAAGGTCGCTTGTCCCTCTTGAGTACTGTTGCCATTTCTGTTGCAGATGTTTGAAGGGAAGGGAAATATTCTCAAGCTGGTACTCGTTGTCTAAATGTTCATTTAACATTATATGTTTTTCAACTAAAGACATGAGGATGGTGGGGAAGATGTTACTCACCTTTAGAGCTTTAGCTTCAAATAAGAACTTTGTTTGGAGCTAAATGACGACTATTGAAACAAATGTCCTGCTGATGGCGCTGGGCTCAAGTCAGACGAGAAATGTCTTTGCTCTGAGGAATAACAGCTGCCATTCTAACAAAATTCTTTTTCCAGCTGCTATAAATTGGCAGCATCCAACAATAAAAAATAAAGAAACATTATTATATAATTAAAATGATATACACAGGCCTATAAATGTACATTTTGCCACATATGATATACCATGTATTGGTAAATCATAATTATGATATAAAAACCATAATTCTGACATAAAATTGAAAGTGAATCGTTTTTTAAACTGTTATTATGGAATTAAAAAAGGCAGTCTTTTTCAAAAGTCTTAATCATGAGATTAAAAGTCTAAATTATGTCATAATTACATAAGTCAATATTACAAGAAAAAAGTCACACTTATGAGATGCTAGGTTAGATCATATTTAGCATCAAACATACTTTTTATGGAAGACCATATCTGCCTCATGAGAAAAAGAAAAAAATGCTTTGGCAAAACCATAAACGTCATAATTATGAGATAACAAGTCATAGTTATGACATTAAATGTTATAATTATGACATACAGTGTAAGTTGAAATTATAAGATAAGAAGTCACATATATAGGACATTCTAGGTCATAATCAGCATATTCACCATCATACATGCTTTTTATGGAATACCATTTATTCCATTTATACCATTTATATGACATAAAAGTCTAAATTATGAGATAAAAGTAATAATTATCAGATAAAGAGATGAAATTATGAGATCAAAAGCCATTGTTGGCTTAATATGAAGTATCATATAAAGGACTATGAGCGTCATCAATCCTATATAAGCCTTTATGATTGGCTACTTCTTATACCTTGTCTTTAATGGAATGTCAGAAAGAGGATGCTTAAATTTAAGCATAATTTCAACTGTTTTTATTAGATTTTTTTTGTTTACATTTTCTTCAAATCACTTTTTTTGCTGAAAAACAAAAAACAATTTAATGGAAGATAATAGAAAACACGTGAAATAGAACACATGGAGAAATATGGCAAAACTCTAGAAGTTACTTAAGAGGGTTCGCATTTTTGGGAGGAAATATATGCAGATATTCCATACAAAGCACTGACATTTTAGGCTAATTCTCTGCATTAGTGCTGCTGGCAGGAGTGGGGGGAGGAGTAATTAGTATAATTAATAAATTGTTACCCTTTTTGTAAATGTCACACTACGTGGTAAATATTTATAGATATTTTCTCAGAAATTCCAGAACAACCCTCATTAGTGCCTCATTTGCATTTTACGTTCTATATTGTACTCTGTAACTAAATGTGCACGAGCGCTTGTTAACCGACTGCTATCATTATTTCAACGACCGCTGTTGAAGTCCAAGGACCAAACTACCAACCCAAGCCCTTTCCGGTCACTGTTAAAAAGTAAGTTTCATATTTAATATACAGTCAAAAATCACGTATGAGTCAGTGAGGTGTAATAGTCTACATGTTGGCAGCCAGCGGTGTGTCACCTGCTGCTTATTACCGAGGCTAATTTTCAAAAGTAACCCGCGGGAGAGAGAAAACTCTCATACTCCGGCTTGTTTGAGAGATTAATTGAGTGTTACATAAAGAGTTGAGATTGTAGGGGTTGAGAAGTACAGGCCTCATCAACTCTATGGCAGCCAGTTATAATTGGGCATCATTACGGCGTCTTGGCAAATGTCCAAATCCTCGTGCGATAAGTTAGATGATCCAGAAGAGGGCACTGTTGTATTATTATCTAGCCTTCACTAATGATCCAAAGAATAGTAATGTTTCAGCTGATTACAGTATTGATCCAAAAATAGCAGAATTCCAAGGGGTATTACAGTGAAATCGAAAGAATAAGCTTTAACAAGAGTGGCGAAGAATCAAGGAAGGTGAAGGACTGGGACAAATGTTTGTCTTTCGTGTATGTTCAGACCCTGTCGGTGAAAGGTCACTTGGATTTCCATTAGAAGCAGGTAATCTAAAATTAGATCTAATGCAGGGCCTGTGGAGGGTGGATGGATAGATACACTGGTATCAGGAGAGGCGCAGGCGAAGATCTGCTCAACCAGAAAGGAGCGTGCCACATCAGAGGGCTAATAGTTTCTAATATTACTATCTGAGAGAATGAAATACAGTTTTTAGGTCAGACCCTCACATTGAATCTGACTGTGGTGATTGAGAGAGAATCCAGCCTCCAGAAAAGATTGGGTAAAGCTTCTTAAAATGACGCCGTGTGGGAAGGTCAGACCTGCAAATTTAAAGTCATGATGGAGGAGGAAAGACAATTATAATGGACTGCAGTGGAGTTCTTTATATTCCTTGGGATATCTCAGATGCTAGCATGTAGATAAGAAGGAAATGATTTACCTTGAATTAGGCTATCCATGAAATCAGATCTAAACTTCCAAGTCAAACAAATATAAACAGAGCCTGTCTAAACAAATAAGGTCCACACATGTTACATTTTCATGACTTTATTGAATGAATCGCAAAAGGGAGGGTGGAAAAAGTATGTGAAACCTTGGATTTAATAAATAGTTTACCCTTCTGGCGATGACCTCCATCAAGTGTTTCTTGTAGTTATTTGGTATATATTTATAACTATGAAAATGCATATTATGATAATCATTTCAATATTTATAGTGTAAAAATAATTGTTAAAAAAATATATTTTAAAAAACATGGCAGTCCCGCAGTTGTTTTGCCATTTCCACAACACAAAACTATTTATTTGTTTGTTTGTTCACTCTTTTTATTGATTTATTTATTTATTAACTTACAGTGTCAATTAAAAGCTTGAGATAAAATCTGGTACGTGATGTGTTATATGCAGAAAATTAATTTTAATATCTTTTTAGTAAATATCGCATCTGTATTTTTATAGCATGAAAATGGTTAATATGCATTTTTCAAAAATTATAACTATCCCTTGCCATGTCCATTTCAACAACACAAAACAAATGTCTCATCTTTTTTCCCTTTCTTTTCTTTTCTTTTCTTTTCTTTTCTTTTCTTTTCTTTTCTTTTCTTTTCTTTTCTTTTCTTTTCTTTTCTTTTCTTTTCTTTTCTTTTCTTTTCCTTTCCTTTCTTTTCTTTTCTTTTCTTTTTTGGTGTTTATAAAAAACTTGAGTTAAAAAAGACACATGAAAAAAATCATAAAAGAAAATCCAAGGTAAATATCACCACGTAATATCAAAGAATGTTTTTATGTGCATCATTTCCAATCAAGCCTTTTTTGCCATTTATTTTATTGCTAATAATCATAATACATGATTTGAACCCTGATGGAAATTATACTTCTGTGGAAATATTTGTATTACTTTCAGGAAAAAAAATAAATAATAATAAAACCTTTACAATTATTGTAGGCTGTAATTTACTTAAGTTCAATTCACCTATACCTCTTCAGTGCAATCCCATAATTCATATATGTCATATGCAAAATAAGTGGCTTTAGTTATTCTTATTTAAAAGTTAATCTGACATGGAAAAAGTGCTGTTTAATTTTCAAACACTCCAACACTACTCAATACTAAAAAAGAAAATTGCAACAAACAACCCACCAAACATATTAATAACTACCTCCACTGACCTAATCAAAAAACAACACACACCATATTAACAACAGCTAAACACTCAAATGAATTCCTGGCTCGGAGCATGGCGAGGATCAAACCGAGCAAACACACTAGCATATCACTTCACAAGCCATAATCGAATCTTTCTGTACATAGACAAAGCCAGCTGGATTGCAGTTTGATCTGTGGTATCCAAAATGCTTTTATGGACAGCAGAGTGAGATGCTCATTAATGAGGCTGACAAAAGCAGTGGGCAAACTGACCGCTCTAATCTGACTCTCTGGAGAGCTTTGCTGCTGCTTTCTACAGCCAACTTTCAACCGCTGTGCAGCCACTAAAGAAAATAGGCTGTTATAATTGGTGCCGCCACATCATACTTTTGCTGTCCAGAGTAATGGGAAGAAAGCAAGGAAGGAGGAGTGGTGTGAGAAAGAGAGAGAGCGGGGGATGGAGGTTAATTATAGGCCGCATGCTGTAGATGGAGGGCCTAATCGATGCCGTGGAGTGACATAATGCTGCTTTCTTAAGTGTTTGCCTGCTGGTTGTATGCATGCACAAATCTAGTTCTTCTAATGTGAGATATCAAATAACACTTTTATGAAGGGATGATTAGGTTGAAATGCTTGTAACATTTGGTAAACAATAGTGAATCGAAATTTACACTGGATTAGATGAGTTCTGAGGATTTTAGTTTACCGCAGTCTCATTATTCGAGATGCATTTGTATCAGATTCCAGCTTAATCGTGTTTGTTGATTGAATTATCATAAATTGCATTTCTGAAACCTTGTTTGGATGTTTTGTTCTGATGAGGGTACCAAAGCTAACAAAATATGTTCTTAGAATGTCTTGCTAACATTCCCGTCAAGTTATGAAAACGTTTTTAACGAATGTTCTCTAAATTAACAAGTGTTGAGGTTTGTTAATCAAATAGTTTATGATATGATTAAAACTACGGTAATCTAAACAAACTTGAGCAGTTTTATTATTTATAGTGTGAAAATGTTTTACATGAACTTAAAAAAATAAATAAATAAAATAAATAATAATAATCCAATGCCCAACTAAATTATTTTTTAGAACAAAACATTCCATGAACAATGTATAAATAATGTTTTTTTAAAACGTTTTTAGAGTTAAAGACCAGATACCTTTGAACAAATTATAATCTAAACAAATAAACATAAATATTATTATAGTGTGAAAATGATTTGCATAAAAACATAAAGAAACTATATAAAAAAATTATCTAATGTCCAACTAAAACATCTCATAAAACAACATTCCATGAACAATGTTTTTACAATTTTTTTTTTATTAAAGACCAAATACCTTTCAATGAATGTTCTATAATCTAAACAAATAAACATAAATAATATTATTTATAGTGTGAAAATGATTTACATGAAAAACATAAAATAAATTATCTGATGCCCATTAATGCCCAACTAAAATGCTTTGTTAAAAACATTTTATATAAATAATGGTTTTGCTGCTTTTTAGAACATTATTAAAAACCAGATACCTTTGAATTAATGTTCTTTAAAGTTTATTAATCAATTATAACATGATTAAAACTATGGTAATCTAAACAAATATATATAAACAAATCGTATTATAATTTATACTGGAAAAAATTATTTACATGAATTAAAAAATATATTGCCCGGTGTCTAACTGAAATGTTTCATAAAACAATCATTCCATGAAGTATAAATAATGTTTTTGCTAACGTTTTGAAAACATTGTTGAAGACCGTATAACTTTGAACGAACACTAACATTTATTAATTAATCAGGTATTATGATTAAAACCATGATGATCTAAACAAATAAAGAAATAAATAATTTTATTTATAGTGTAAAAATTATTTACATACATTAAAAAATTATTATCCTATGTCTAACTAAAATTTCAGTAAAAAAAAAATAATTAAAAGCTATAGTATAAATAATGTTTTTGTGCTAACATTTTGAGAACTTTATTAAAATCCAGATAACACTGAACAAACATTCTTTTAACATTATTGGAAGATGTTAGTTCATAGCTCATGAAAGAACCTTGCCAGAATGTTCTGAGAAATCCAAACCAGCGCCATCACCAGGCAGCTTGGCTCAGGAGAAAAGAAATATTATGGTCTGTGCATTTAGAGACATTTTTCTACTCAAGAGCTTTATCATCACTTGAACTGTCTGGGGCTTTTCATTTTCTTCAAGCACGCCCTGACGCTCACTGTGACATTAGCCTCGAGCTGCATGTGCTTTTCATGCTGATCTATGACCGACTTTCTGAAGGTGTTTCCATGTTATGTTAATAGCCTCTTGCTTTTTCATTCCGTAGTCCATTTGTCTGCCATTGTGTAAACATCACTGGGACTACAGCAGTACTCTACTGCTTCTGAAAGCTGGAGTTTAGATTGTTTTGTTGAAAAATGAGTGTCATGCAAAACATTTAGAATGAATCTGGATTTCAAGTAATGATGGAATGAAATTGAGAAGCCTGACAAGATGCCTTTTCATAGCTAATAATGTGCAATAACTAAAAACACATTTTCACAACATATTACACTATCAACATTTCTTTGCATGTTGGAATTGCATGTTTGCGTGTGCCGCTGCTAATGTCCTGTTCAGTCATTCCTGTCACATCAAGTGTAAAATGAAACTGAAGCCGAGCTCTAAGAAGGTGCAGCCTCGTGCCAGCATGACATTTCATCTAATAGAATTTAAAGCAGGGCAAGACACCTCTAGAATACCAAACAAAAATTTAAGAGAGGTGCAAGGGTGAGGGGCTGAGCTCATATCTAAGGATGACCTCTCCAATATTATACCACAATATGCTGACTGGACTGAGAATTATTATTATTATTATTATTATTATTATTTTTTTTTAAGATGTAGAAGAATAGAAACAACATTTTCCCCACCCTAGCCCTAACCCCTGAGTTATAGAAACAAACAAATACAAAAATTCCCTAAATACATAATTATAGAGTGTATATATGTCAATAATGTACAAAATAAATTTTGAATCAGAGTTTAGAAAAAAATAAATAAAAAAAAATAATTGCCCATGTACATTGTACACATTTACATCAGCAAACAAAATGGGCTGAGAAAATTTAAGAGAATTCCAAGATAAATGTAAGGCGTTTTTTAGAACATTTAGTTGTAGCATGTATGAAGGTAGGCAATGCTACAGTAGAAGTATGAGGAGTACTTGAAATAAAACAAACAAAACCAAACAAACAATAAATAACTGAATCAAGCATTTTCAATTTGAGCATGTAAAATAAACCACAAGATGATTTAGTGGTTTGTTTGTTTTAGGCTTTTATTTTTGTTTGTTTGTTTTTGTTTACATTTTTTGGCTTTCTTTTGATTCTCGTTTTGTTTTCTGCTTTAATTTTTGAGATTTTTGTTTTGAGGGTTTTATTTTCGACTTTGCTTTAATTTTTATCGTGTTTGGCTTTGCTTTGCTTTTTATTTTTGTTTCTGGCTTTACTTTGATTATTGTTTATTTTTGTTTCTCCTTAACTTTGCTTTGATTGTGATTGTGGCTTTACTGTACCTCCAGTTTAATGTTTATCCAGAAAGAATTTTTGCCAATTATGAGTCTTGTAAAGTCAAAACATTATGATGCAGTGACAAAAAAGGCATTTCTTTGATATTCCCTGAACCTTGTTGCTACAAAGGACACGGATAATTCATTTTAGTGACTGACAAAATGAACATCATAAAACCACAGTCTTTCAAAGGCCAAACCAATTTGCTGCTGTACACTCACAAAGCTAGTATTTCCTTTGCTTGAAAAAATATAGCAAATTAATTACTTCTGTGAACTCCGGAAAATTGAAAACACTCATACAATGAACAAGCTAAATAAAAATTCATGCCACATATCTTTTCATCTAAAATATACACCTTCAACATTCAGACATGGAGGAGGTGGGGGAAAAATGACTTATTTGACAACAGCAACTCAAAGTGGTGGCCTTCATGTGTGTTCAGCTTCTCACGAATCTCTCAGAAATGTTTGATTAGGAGTTTCTATATTTTTTTCTCTGTGTTTTCTATAAAAAACATGTGTTTTTGCAGGTACATTAAACGGTTGTACAATCACAAGACCCCAGTATTGTACAGCTGTTTCATAGGCTTAGCTGGGTTATACCTGTACCATCAAAAGGCTTAAAGGGGTCATGAACTGCCTTTTTATTATTTTGTACTGTTCTCTGAGGTGTACTTATAATGTAAAAAAAAAAATGACATAAAAAAATGTCATTTAAAAGTAATAAGCTATTTTGATTTCTCGGTTCAAGACCCCTTTAAAGCTCTGATAGAAAGGTAGCAAGGTAATGCCCTGTTTAAACCCCTCAAATCACACAATCATGTCCACGACATCTATACAAAATATCTAACATAAATATTCAACAGTTCTGTTATTTGCTTGCTTAAGGCCTCTTACAGATGGCACAGAATTGAATTTATGCAAATAGCAACATCACTGCATGTCTTTCTACCTCTTTGAACCATAAAGGAGACTTTTGAAGCCGGTCTTATCCACTGAAAGCTTTGAAACATGGTTTATGTTTATATCCATTAAATTGAGTAAACAAACTGAAAAGACGAAACATCCTAAGTAGCAGAATTACAAGCTGAACATATTCAACAAAAACAGGCACTATACAGATCAGTATTCATTGGTTTCTTTAATGTTTATGATAAGAATACTACAAGTGTATTTGTAACGTTTTTACTTCTAAATTTGACATTTGTCACACTGGCAAGCTCTTTCACTTTCGTAAAAGCACAATTTCTTCCATGGCTAATGAACAAACCACATCATTTCCTGCCAAATGAGGCTGGAGGCAAGCGATGCCTTTTCAAATGTGATCCAGGGTAACATGTCTGCGTTTGAATAATGTAGGCCTTGCTGTATTTATAATGCACTTCTCCCTTTTCCCAGTAATGAGTGGCATGGAAAGGGCAAAGCATGCCTGCTCTTTTATTAAAACAAATGAAAGATCCATTATCACACTGAATAGTCAGTCCCTTTTTTCCCTCCTCCTCCTCCTCCTCTTCTGCCTGGCAGTAATGTAAGGGAAGGAGGGTGAGTGGAGGGTGTAAAAGCAAAGGTAGAGCCTGTCATTCATTAGCCTGATGTACTATTCAAGTCAAGCCATGATTTGAAGCCTTAATGAAAAGGCACGCTGACTTGAGTGACCACAAATGTTACAAAAAGCAACTTTTAAGAAACTAGACATCAAACTGGTTTATTACAACTATGGGAAGAGTTGTTTTGTAAAAAATGTTTACATAGTAAGTATATTATGAAATGCATCTTTTATCATCTTATTTAGAGCTTCATTAATCATACTGTTGTATAGTTTTGTTTAGCTACACAACTGCAGGAGTTTCATCACATTGACTTATCATCTGCCTTCAATAACAGTTATATAACAGAGCTCAAAACAACCATTAATGAAACACAAAATATGAAGTATATGTTTTCCATTCATTTGCCTTTTCTTAAAATGGAAAATGAGAATCATATATTTGTAACAGTATTTAAACATTTAATTGGACTTTAAGTAGACATTATGTATTTAAGGCATGTAAAACTATGCTTTGTGAACATATTAAGTGTTTGATCTTAAAAAAGAGAGATGGAATATTTTGTGAAAGATCAAAGATCAGTACCTAGTGGTTCGAAATTTTGGGGCACAACAAATCGACAACATCCTGCTATCTTTGAGAAGGGGGCTGTGACGGCAACTTGGTGAGATCTGTGAGGTCTTCTGACAGATTTAGGAGGCGCATCAGTGCCTGTGAGAGTTGACACCTCAGGGCTGGACAATAAATAAGCATGTTCATCGTCTGTGACAGAAATTTACTGGATAGTCACATCCTGGGCTGGCGACCTCCTCCGACCCGATCTCTGGGAATGATTCGTAGCTCCGAGCCGTGTTTCAGGAACACATTTCCTGTAGAATCAGAGAGATAAAACATATTACATACAGCATATGACACATTGTATGATTACAGCTAAAACTATAAATAAAGGTCTGTTCAGTGGTTGATTGGTACAGCTTGGTTCCCTGCCGAGGGAACTTCGAACTGCATCCTCTAGAGGTTGCTATGGGAAACGCCTTCAGCGTGACCAGTGTCTGAAGCATACACAAAAACACGACCATAACATTGGCCAGCGACAGCTAGAGCTGTAGTCAAGTCCAGCTTTGTCGAGTCCAAGACAAGTCCAAGACCAGGACTAGACCAGGACTAGTCGAGACTGAGTCAAGACCGAGTCCAAAGAGGTTCGAGTCCAAGTCAAGTCCAAGTCCAAGTCCAAGTCCAAAAGTTTCGAGTTCAAGTCAAGACCGAGTCCAAATGAAAGAAAAAAAAGGATCCTCTTCAAGACCACATACGTAACTACTGATAATGTATGTGATGCGAGAGACAGCATATCTCCTATTCTAAGAAAATAATTTTACATTATTATTTGTAATGATCAAAAAGCATGTGCAAAGTAACAACTTCGTATGACAGGGGTCTCCAAACTAGATCCTGAAGGGCCAGTGCCCTGCAGAGTTTGGCTCCAATTGGCCTTAACACACCTATCTGGAAGTTTCTAGTTTGTCTAGTACGAGCTTGATTAGCTGGTTCAAGTGTGTTTAATTAGGGTTGGAGCTAAACTCTAAAGGACACCGGCCCTCTAGGACCGAGTTTGGAGCTGTAGGGTCAAATTATTTTTTTATGTACTCTATTTACATTTTATTTACTTTACAATGCTGCTGTTTGCAGACATTATGTCTGTGGTCAAAAATTTTAATGACCGATGCCTTGGTGCAGCGCACACACACGCAAAGCTCGGTATATGATGCATGCGTGTGGTTAAGGCTAGAAGGGATACGTTTGGCTCTACTGGGCATGCACACATAAATACAGCGTAATTTTTGTCTTACTGTACAACATTAATTTGTATTTCATTATTGTAAAGGGTAAGTTTAAGGCTGGGGTAGGTGTAGATGTTAATAAAACACAATCTAACAGGTAGAAAATTAAATTAAAAACATCTAAATCTTTCAGAAAGCTGCAAGTGCACCGCTGGTCATGTGACAAGAATCAACGAGTCAGCTTCATCCTTTCCCATAACAAAATTGAAAGCTAAGCCAAGATGGGGAAACAGCTGTTCATAGCTGTACAAGGATAGCTATTTTTTAAATGAATTTATTAGCAGAGCTACTGCAAGGGATTTTTAGTGCTGGAAATCCATTTATTCTTTGCTGAAACTTCTGCGTCTTCATGGAGAGCAGGTCATGGTTGCCTAGCAACGGCAGACGCCACGGGAGCGCAAGCATAGAGCACAGGCTACAGAGTGCTTTGGAAAAAAGGAGAAAGCAGCACGTCTAGCTTTTTACACACGTTTCAGGCGCAACATGCAAATGTAGTTTTTGTAGTTTTGAAGGAGAAAAACAAATTTTGATGGACTTGGTCGAGACCAATGAGAACATTTGGTGAGTCCAATGACCAAGTCCGAGACAAGTCCGAGTGCAAACACCAACGAGTCCGAGACAAGTCCGAGATGATAGAAAAATGTCTCGAGAACGGGCTCGAGTACTACAGCCCTAGCGACAGTCTATGACATCATTACCGGGTGGCTGCACCAGTTGACGGTGTCTCAGTAGGCCCTAGACTGCCCATTCTAATTTAACGCTGCCTTGTGATCGAGCTGAGAAATGCTCCCTTCACTGCGAGGGTTAGCTATGAGCCTATCGCTCCCAGTTTGTGCTTTGAGGGCCTGCCTCAGCTTGAGAACTGAGAGTGCTGCTCCCGAGAACTCCATATGCAACAATACGGAGAGTTGTTAGGGCCATCCCTGTTGCCTTCTTGGTCAGTTGCCTCTATGCTGGGACCCTGTTGTTCCCTGTTGAAATGTGTGATCTCCTTTTAAGCTGGATCCCATTTCTGATGTCCCATTTGTGGTCAATCTGCTCTCTGGACATGGCCGTGTTCCCCTTACTGCGGGAGGGTATTTTATGAGCTCGCCAGTCCTGGCCAGATTATGTGAGTCCTTCTCTCTACTTGAGCTAGGTACTTTGCCCCTGGGCTATTAATTTTGTCGGTCGAGCTGGTTTCCTATCTCTTAGCTAAGGGTTGAGCCCTCCGCTCTTTAAGCTCCGTGACAGCGACATCAGGTAGTTTGGCCTCTCCGCTCACTTCTTAGCATCTGAGTCCCTCTTATTTGAGAGTCAAATCCTTTGCTCTGTGAGCTTTGCTGGGTAGCACATCAGGATTCTGCCTTCCTCTTAGGCTGCTCTCTTGGTGAGCTCAGCAGTGCTCCACTCACCCTGGAGGGTTATCGACAAGCACGCTGCTTCCCAGTCGGGCACCGATGTCCCCCTCTCAGTCTGAGAGCTGGGTGATAAACCCCTTCTAGTTATGCATGAGCAGATGCTCTGGAGTCTTTTCTGTGACTGCTATGGTCGAGTTGGCGATACTGCCCTCACATGGAGGTTTTTTTTCTTTTCAATCACATGTGGCCTCCCGCTGAATTAATTGTCACTCCCTGAGCGTGCCACAGTCACGTAGGGTTTCTAGGCCTGTCTAAGTGACAGTTTAGGTTACCCCTTAGTAACGGTGTTTCTAAATCCATGCTATGGTAAGTGCACATGCTGAGCTTCTGTGCACTTTCTAAAATCCACATTGTGGTAAGTGCACGCTAAGCATACTGCACACTTTCTAAAATCCTGTATGGTAAGGGTTACACGCTGTCAGCCTCGTTCCCTTTCTCTGAGTTTGTTTAGGCCCCAGTTTTCACCTTGGGCTCCACTTAACTTATGAATCCCTGTTGATACATTTCTGAGCAGGGTGTTGCTACCAAAGATCTGTCGAGCCAGTTCTTTGAGCAAGCTCATTCAGAGCTGGCAGTAGCCCCCTGGGTGACAGGCCAGGGTCTGGTTTGGTTTTTTTAGACACCTAGCCATATCCTCTCACAGTAGGGCTGGGCGATTTGGCAAAACATTTAAATCTCAATTTTTCCAGAATGTTTGACTGATTCTTGATTTTTTTTAATGATTTTTAACAAGTCAACTTGAATATTTAACTACGACATAATTCAAGTAACTTTTTCTTTATTAACCCTCTAGTTAAAGGAAATTCTATTCCAAGTGCAGCACACATGAAGTTGTCAACATGCAAATGCAAATGTTAAAAAAATGTTAAATATCTTTACAGAAAAGATGCATAAACTACAACTACATATTGTACAAATTTGTCTTATACATATTATGTGTTTAGAAATAATGTGAGGAAAATGCTTTTAAAAAATTTCAAAAGCCAAGGTAATTCAAATTCAAAATGACTGAGTGAAAGTCGTGACATTTGCCAAGTATGGTAACCCATACTCTGAATTGGTGCTCTGCATTTAACCCATCCAAGTGTGCACACACACAGCAGTGAGAAGTGAACACACCATGAACACACACCCTGGGCAGTGGGCAGCTATATATCAAGTGTCAAATAAAGTCAAATATATATACTAAGTGCTCGGCGTGGTTTCTGGCATGCACTCCCCTCAGCATGCCGGCGTGAGTATACTGTTCCCCATAGCGACATCTAGAGGACGCAGTTCAAAGTTCCCTCGTAAGGGAACGTCTCAGGTTACGTATGCAACCATGGTTCCCTGAGAAGGGAACAAGACACTGCATCCTCTAGTTCCCTTGCCATGCTTTGGACGCAAGCTTCAGATGAAGAAGCGCTGATTAATGACGTCATAGGCTGTTGCCAACCAATATTATTGTCGTGTTTAGATGTATGCTTCAGACAACGGTCACGCTGAAGGGGTTCCCCATAGCGACCTCTAGAGGACGCAGTGTCTCGTTCCCTTCTCAGGGTACCATGGTTACATACATAACCTGAGACGTTTTTCTCTCATCAGAATTCATGAAATCATACCAAAGCACCTGTATATTGTATATAAGCAACAAACTGTGACTCACTCAGTTCCCTCTGATATAAGTAACTCACTCATCGCATAAAGCAAAATCTATTCAGGTGTCTGCGCTATATTTAGTATGTGACTGTATAACTTGCAGAGCTGAAGGTACATGTTTCTATAATACACACACACTGCATATTCGGGTCAGGCTAGACATGTTGCTACCATAAAACTAATGAATCACAGCTTATTTGACATTAAGGTCTCAACCCATGACATGTATGAAAAATTACAGCCCATTTTCATGTGATTAGATGCAGCACAGCACTGAGGGAGGAAAACACTGACAGAACACCATTGGGACAGCTTATTAGAGACAGCAAATAATGGATTACAGAGACGGCTCCAGCGGTAAATGACAAGTAAAGCAGGATGGAAAACATCTGTAAAGAAACGCTTAGTGGGGGGAATAAATTCACAACAATGGGTAATTGTATAATTGAAGAACATCATAAATATTCTTCAGCTAATATGTTAAATTAACATGCAAAGCCTATTGATGGAGTCTCAATCTCTGTTATTTTCAATAACTTTTTTTTTTAAACATGGTTCCCAGGGTGGGTTATGGAAACCCTGAATATATGGGACTTTTAAAAATGTGATTAATGTAATATAAGTCTTGTAACTTAATTAAATCTTAAAATGGCATGGCATTTTTATGAAGAACATAATTTTTTCTAGTTTTGACAATCTCTAAAATATTTTATCACATCAAAAATGTGAGTAAAACCATTTTTAAATATCCTTCTCCTTAATCCTTAAGAGTCTTGTAAATGCATTGGATAATGGATTACAGACATAGACCGTTCCAGCATTAAGTGACAAGTAAAGTAGGATGGAAAACATCTGTAAAGAAACATTTATTCAAGGGAATAAACTCACAGCAATGGGGGATGGTATAATTGAAGCACATCATCAATATTCATCAGGTAATATGTGAAATTCACATGCAAAGCCTACTGAAGGAGTCTCAGGAAATCATTCGATCTCTCAAAAGGTCCCCAGGTGGATAAACATGAACAATATGAGGCAGAAAACAGAAGGGTCCATTCATTTGCATGTCTGTGATTATAAAGGATAGGCAGGAAAATCACAGCCACGCAAGTAAATACTGAGAGCAAGATGAGGTATCATTTCATAAGATGGCTATGAGAAAATGCAGGGAAAAGGAAGCTTAAAAAACATGGAAGGTGGATTGAAGCACCAATAAACTAAAAAAAAAAAAAAAACACATATCACTATTTCCAGTCCTGTGTGACTTATGGATATATCTAAATAATTTACAGCCGACAAAATGACATTTATTACAGTCAGATGCTGCTGCAGAGAACAGCCCTGATTGAGTGAAAGAGCGTCACCGACCTGCTGTTTGTGCCGGGTTGATTCCGATGCCATCTACACAAATAATAATCACAAACAACATCAGCATCACAATGTGAGTACATATGCAAAACAATCATTATTAAAGACAATCAATGAATAAGACAGATGGCCATGAGCAGAGAAAGCCTTGACGTGCTAAAACGCTGAACAATCACAATTCAAACAATCTCATTTACAATATCTGTCCTGTGTTGTGAGTGGTGAATAATGTCTTCATTCTGTTTATGATTTGTTTAATAATAACTCATGATGCAGCATAGCCTCACAGTCTCCCTCTCTAACTATATAATTGCACAACAGCTCATTTTGAGTGAATTCATTATGTGAAGGATTCAGCAGATGTTTTGTCTGAATCACCAAAAAACAAACAGTTTGTAATTTGAGCTATAGTGGTTGTTTTTTTTTTAGTGCAGTTGACAAAGAACCCAACCCAATGAATAATAAAAATAAAAATAATAATAATAAAAATAATTAAATCAATAAAAAAAAAGACATAATAATAATAATAATAATAATAATAATAATAATAAAAATAATAATAATAACAAAAATAAAAACAAAAATAACAATAAATAACTAAAATAAGCTTTAAAAAAAAAATCAAGATATTTTAAAAAAAAATATTTGATGAAAAAAGTTCCCATGGTTTGGGAAATACTGATTATTTTAGTTTAATTAGTCAAAAAAGTGAGAACCTGTGGTTTAAGGATTTGACCAAATATGAGCGTTATGATGATGATAATAATATCAACAACTTACCGTTTGTAATGATGGCACTGGTGGCTGCTGGCACTTTAAATCAAATGCAAGAAAAAAAAAGAAAACAAGTTTTATGGTTCAATCCATCAACAACTTATGCTGACAGCTAAATATGTCCCATAAACAGCCCCTCTGTCAGGCAAGGATAAGAAAAAAATCAACTTGAGTCAGTGTTTGCATCAGGTGATTTAAAGAGTCTGTCCTACAGAACAGAAGCCTTCGAACGTGTGAGGAAAGAGCTCTCTGGCTGAGCTTAGAAGAAACTGTCACTGTCACAAAGAGCCACTGAAAGGAAAAAAACAGGCAAATTCATTCTGAAGGGGCTTTGAAAAACTTGCCGGGTGACCTGAAGGCATTTCTACACCCTTGAACACCATAAAACTGATGGGGAGCAAGCAGCTAGGCTAGTGCCAGAAGTAGTGATCAGAAAATCAAATGTATAGCTGTTTATATTGCACAAGAATGCATATTTAATTAATTCACTACAGATTTTTGTGGGCGTTTATTTAGTTTCTAATTCTCAAAACAATGAAAGATCACATAACCATAACCTGAAGCGGGAATACAAAAATTGTTATTGAGAGGATGAAAAAAAGCTGAAAATAAGCTTGTGCATTTTTAAAAAGGCACTTTATCATTCTTTCTGGCTTCCACTTGATGCATTCCATCTCCTTATTATGAGGTTGTCAGATCTGGCATTTCATTATGTCAAAAAAGGAGTGATGACCCAAGCTAATCTGCAACATCATCCTGCCATGCCGTATGTCTGCGTGCCTTGAATACAGCCGTGAAACAGACCATACAGCCCACCGCAAATCAAGAGGGTTCTGTCAAATTTGTTCCTAATTTCATAAGATTTATGGCTAATCACAAACATATTGATATCAGCCAGTATTTGTGTTTTTTTTTTTCATTAATGTATCAGCTTTATATGAGACTTTACTTTTTTCAGTATAAATAGTTGGTCTATACTCTTTGCTAATGCAAGATTTTAAAAATCAAGTGGCCAACGCTGATACAGCAAAACAGAATAAAATCAAATATATTGTATATATCTTGATATAATTTAATGGCTATTATTGAATATTAAAATATTGATAAATAATGCATTGTTGTTAAATTATTATTATTATTGTTAAATAATAATAATAATGACAATAATATTATGTTTTTTTATCATATCAAATTACATGGGTTAATTAAGCTTCACAATATATCAAATTAATACATCGTATTAGGCAATGAACAATACTGGCCAATCTCTAATGTGAATGCCATTTTTTATTTAAACAATAAAAATGTCTAAAATCAAGTCTTAAATAATCAGATTGATTTTCAGCAAAAAATATTGTTATTCCCATTAATCATATTCTTGCAGTCAAACTATCATTGGCTCTAATTTCATTGAGAATTTCAGCCAAATGTATTATATATGATTCTCCATCGATCCTGTTCTGATTTTTACAAGAGCGGCTGTGGACACAAAGATAAGCCTGAGTGTGTTTCAAATAAGAATAAATCATTACCTACTCAAAAAAGACACTCTATTATTACTATAGGATACAATTAAGCTAAAGTTCACATCATGATCTATGCTATGATCTAGGCCAATTTAATAAATGATTGCACAGAATTTAGCAAATCTGTTATAAGATATAAGATTATGAACGTTAATTAAAAACAAAAAAAAAATGAATCAACTCACCTCTTCTGCTGCAAATTTCAAAACTGCCGTGAATGGTGTACTCTCAGGTACACTTAATCTGAAATACAATTATGCCAATGAATCTTGGTGCAACAGTAAACACACATACACACAAATATTGAGATCAAAGATATTTGCTAAAACTTGGCATGTGAAAAATCATCCACAATGGCTGGCAACCATCAGCACTGCAGGTGCTTGGAGATGAGCAGGTAAATCAGCCTGTTTGAATGGCCCTTGACAGACCACTCTCACCCACACAGAATGTGTGTCTGCCCATCCATCAGACACAGTATGACATCCACAGATTACCACTGACCACAGCACTACTAAAGTGATTGCAATCAATATAGCAGACACATGAAGAACACTAACATAAAGAACACTAGCTATGTTTTTATGCATTTTGGATTATCGCATAAAAAAAAACGCTGGATGGAAAATAAATTCTAAAAATGCACATAAAAAACTTATGCACACAACTGAGTAGGATAAACGTTTTATCCAATAAGAAAAAATGCGCATAAACTACAATACGAAATACATTTACAGAATAAATTCCACCATGTGCATTGAAAAAGTCATGAGACTTTGCACTATGAAATGGAATAACTTGACTAACCAGCGGAGCAATCTCGTTCACAGCATCTATATGTTGTTTTGGTTGTTCTGAAATGCCTGAGGAAAATCTGTCTTCAAAGTATTTCTGTATAATTTTTGTCTTTCATGACTGCGTTCTCAAACAGCAGCATCCACCTCTGAAAGCAATGACCACATTTATTGTGTTACTTCTGCTCTCTCTGAAGCGCAAGTAATTAATTATATTTGAAAATTATTATATTCAGCGCCTTCTCCTATTTTTCTTAGAGATATTTAGTGCCAGTTTATCAGGAAATGACAATTTTGTTCTCTTTGACTCTTTGGATGGAAAAAGTAACGTTACTGTCTTACATTTCTCTGTTGACAGTTGTGCTAAAACTGAAAATTAACACTAGAGTGGCAGTTTAATTTCCCAGTCAGGTCGTTATTTTATCAATTACTCACTTTAAATAAAATAATAAAAGAAAAAAAGTAATAATAATTAATAATAAATGTTTAAATAACGAAGAAAAAACATTTAGCTATTCAAACTAAAGAGCTGGGGAACATAATAAAACACGCTCCTATCAGAATGAATGAAATCAATCAAATCAGGGCTAATGCATCCATTAAAACATGAATATTAATGTTTTGTGTCATGTGTTGAATGATGTGTCACTTACACTTTGTATGGTAACCGAGGGTCCGACGTCAGCGTGATTTTAAACGTTACTTTCGACCTAATGCAGAAAGAGACACATATCCACGGAGCTTATTTATAGATACTTTACGTTATATCGCTATAATAAAGTATTGTTTTATGATAAAATGTTTACTTACATTATTCTGATTTGTATGACACCACCGCACACTGTTTACACAGACCCGGAAGAAGCAAGGACCCGCTGTAACACGTCATGTGTTCGATGGACCTCTCTTTTCAGTATTTTGTTATTTTCCCCTTTTTTTTAATCTTCTAATGTTAGACTTAATCGATTGGATTCTAATTAGGTATTTTAGAGAATTAAAAAAAAATATGACGAGCAGATAAAACAGAAAGTGTTGCGACCGGCTTGTACATTTCAGTCAGGCAAGTTTTAAGCTGACTTGAATTGTGTGTATTACCGTAAAGTGTGTTCTTAATGCACCCAAATATGTAAATTGAAGGGAAACAGTGATGCATTTGTATATACAGCGGCACCTAAATTATTTTTACACATTAGTCATACTTAAAATGTGTAAATACTTGTTCCATTGCTGTAAGAAACTTTTATTTTATTAAAAGAAGTGGTATCCTATTTGCAGACAATTTATGTAGAAACTTCAAAATCAGTTCCTTTTATCATTTGAAATTTACCAAACATATTTTTGTGAAATGTTTTGAGTTTAAAGTGTGCTTGTGTTAGATTTATATATATATATATATATATATATATATATATATATATATATATATATATATATATATATATATATATATATATATATAAAAATTATTCCCACAAATAGGGGAAAAAAAGACAAACCTCTAGGAAACCTTTAGAAAATATAGTCAACACCATTATATTGTTAAAGCTATGTTATTTTCTGCTCATTTTAAGGGACAGGTTAGGCTATTTTGTACATTTGATGTGATAAAAACTTGATTACAAATTTTTAGATAATTGATCAAACATATCTAATAAATCTCATGACAAAATCAGTGTCGTTTGATCCTGTAATTCATGCTTTAGAGAAAATGATGGAATTTAGAAAACTTTTTAAAGCCATAACCTAAGGAAATTAGGTCTATGAACCCTGTTTTAAGATAATTATCATGTCCTATAATGAGGTACTGGAATTTTTTTTCTGATCCATTGCTGTATATGTTATGAAAGTTAATTCACAGTCACTCTGGCAGAAGTTCAGAGGACACAGTAAGGACATTATTATTATTTTGTGTGTGTGTGTGTGTGTGTGTTTTTTATATCTCCAATGCAGACAGCTGAACCAATGAGCCACAGGTTCAAAAAAGACCCAGGATCAGTGTAGCAACACAGATGGAAATAGGTCCGTGTGTAATGCTCACATAATTTTTCAGATGCAAAAAGCCCACTTGGGCCCAATTAGGAATTGGGGGAGGACTGGTGTTGGAACAATTGATTAATCATATTTTAAATACACATTTGCCATAATCTGATGACCCAGAGGTCTATTTTCTGGCTGGTCTCACAGTGCAGCTTATAGCGCAGGTGGCTGCTGGATTTAAGGAGGGCTGGAAGCTAACTTGAGTCTCATGAGTCATCCTCATAAAGCCAACCCTGCTTGCTGGCACCATAGGGCACACTGCCAGCAGCTTCCCTAAAGGGACATGTGGGTGTTGAAGAAAACAGACTTCTCAGTGTGACTCAAAACCCAAATTCACCAGACGCTGGCAGTTTTGCAGGTAGTCCAATTATGCTTTTGTCACAGGTTTATTGAAACCACTTAGATAAAGTGGAAAAGTTGTTCCTCTGAATACAAACCAGAGAATAGCTGCTCTGCATCGTTATTGACACTGAATACAATTGTTTTGTATCAAATTTGAGCTACTGAGACCTCTAAGAATCTGCAAATCTTTTATCTCCAAATCGTGCCGAGAGGCAGGAGCCATGGAACCTACAAAACACAAACATTTAATTATGCATACTGAGTCTTGAGTAATTAATATTACAGAGATGTACATCAAAATACCTTTGAACAAAAGTACGTTCCTTTCTTTGACAAACATCTCCTGAAGGAATTTCCTGACTCTAAATCCTAATCATGTCCCGTGCTGAAGCTCGTAGTGAGTCATTTGTGGTGACAAGCAGCTGTGCGGTTCCCGTGGTGATGAGGATGAGATACAAAAATCATCGCTCATACTGTCAGATTAACTTTTTTTGTACAGATAATCTAATGAAGAATTCAGCTGTGACAACTGAAGGCAGAAAATAGATGTGGTGAACACTTTAAACAATGTGAAATTACATCAGGATTGTTTGCAGGATGTTCTGGGGTGCGTTTCCCAAAAGCATCATTAGCTAACTATGGTCATTATTCCATTAAACTTTACTGGTAATGACGGAACTTGTGACCATAGTTGCTTTTGGGAAACGCACCAAAGATCTGTTAAATGAGATGCAAGCAGCTACTTGTTTATTGGATTTTAATTTACATTTTTGAAAGAAACATGTAAAGTTAGTATTTAGTAATGTATCTATTGATGTGTTGTATTTTAACAAATTATTAGTGTAGGTAATGTCATATTTATTGATTGGTTAATTACCAAAATATGATGCAACAATATGATTCTACGAAAAGGTTTTGTACTGACTTGTATCAGTCATTGCGGATTAAAATAATAATATATAATAAAAATATAAAATAGCATTATATATAAAATATTATATTATAAAGAATATTTATATTAATTACAAAATGATAATCTAATATAATACAAATAGCATTTTTACTTCTGTATAAGAAGACCTCTTTACTTATACAAAAAGATATTCAACAAGGACTATTATAAATAATATTCTATTCTGAATAAAATTTACAAAGACAAGCATTTTTTTTTTCTTGGGTCTAAAATGCAATAAGGCCAGGAACATGCAATAACAAATTTAAATAAGGACCGTTTTAATTGTAGTGTTTAACAGAAAAAATACTGTCTTATATCATCAGGCTCCATACAAAAAAAAAAAAAAAAAAAAAAAAAATTAATGTCTTTATGTGTAAAGCCTTTAATGTTTTTTTCTTCCTCTTCTTTTTGAATTAGGACAGACTTAATTTAATGTGTGAAATGACAACAGCTTCTTCTGACCACGCTTGTCAGAGTATCAACATTAATTATTTATAATGAAAGGGAGTATTTTGGAGAATTGAAACAAAGCCAGTTTCAAAGTGTCCTTGTTTGCTGTCCATGGTGCTGAAAACCAAACTGTACAATCTAAAGCTAAAGACCTGAAGAAATTGTACCAATAGTATAAGAGCAATGCAACCTTACAGGACAAACATAGAAAAGCCACTGTACCTAAAGCAGGGACTGTTCAGGTTTGTAGTATCTTTTTTCCCCAATCATTCAATCGATTTCAATAAGTTTACAAAAGTGAGACATCCAAACAGTGAAATTTGCAATATGCCATTTAAAATGAGTCATATTTTTGGAGGATGAGGCATCTTTGTTTGCTTTGTTTCTAAAAATAAAACCTTTCATACCTACACGTTTGGTCCTTCTATACCATGACTTCATAGCAATTGTGTTTTGCATTCACTGCAAGATTTTAATAGGCAACCATAGGACTTTATGATAGCCATTTCCTCTTCCATTGTCTTGAGTGCACGTGACACCTCACCTGTGCTATAGATAACACGCAGAGTCAGTTTGTCGTTCCTCAGGGCTCGACAGCAGAATCTGGATGGCTATTTCAGGCAGAATCAGGTTGTTTTCAGGAGGAAGGAGGATTTGGACAGCTTAGAACATCTGCTGGCTCTTGATAAGGGCAAAGGAGTGTGGCATCCTCAGTGCAGTGGAACAGACGAGGAGGCTCCGGGCTGCCCTCAGGGATATGAGCTCCTAAATATCTCTGTTTGCTCTTGTGCACAATGTTTCTTGTCTGTTCTTGAAATAACAACAAAATACAGTGCATATTTATAGTGTTGGAATTCAGCAGTTCAGTTGTAAAACTGAAATAACAATATGAAACTGAATACTGGAAAACAGGGAGGTCAAAACCAACATTTGTCAAAAACAAACATAAATCATTCACACTCATAAAACATTAAAGACCATCAAATTTTAAATAACTTTTGTAACAATAAAAACTCCATAATAACGGGAAGAAAGGAGGCGGGAACCGGCGAACATTCAAATAAACCTTTAATAACCAAAATAAATACCAAACAGCGCAACAGCCCCTCACGGGCGACTGCCGCGCACAAATAAAAACCAAACCACAAAATAAAGCCCAGGCCTGGTCCTCTCTCGTTTCACTGTCGTCGCTCCTCTTTTGTATCCTCCCGATCTCCTCCGTGGGACTCGACACCAGTGAGTGGAGCAGGTGTCGCTCCTCTCCCAATCACTCCCACCGGCCTCGCTCCGTACCCACGGCTCTCGGCCCCGCCCCACTCGTCACACTCTTTCAGTGATTGTTTCTAGTGAGTAGTGAGTCTTTCCGATGCCTTTCTAGTGAGTCATAAACTGAAAAATAATAAATCATCAAAAAATATACTAACACAAACATAAACTGATTCATCCGATTTGTTCAAAAATGATTCGTTCAGGAATGAAACAAGTGAGTGTCTAAATGAATGAATCATTGAATCATGTACTAAGTCAATTCAAACACACTGATTCATTAAAGAGCAAAACACCACTACTGTGACTGTTATAATGCATTTCCACTGTTACACTGTAAATCAATTTTTTATATGTTCATTTAAAAAAAATTATGTATATTTATAACAATATACTTTGGTTTTCTTACCTTTTCAGTTAATTACATAAACATTACATTAAACTTCCCTTAAATGCTGCTAAAAACATATATCTGTTGTCATTATTCCATTATTTAATTGTAACTTAAGAAAATGTAGATAAAAAAAAAATAAAAAAAAAAGAATTAATTAGGAACTATTTAACTAAAAGATGCCCTAATGTTTCCGGGTAAGACTGAGAGCAATGCCAGTGCCAGTCATTTGGAAAATTTATTTTTTTTGTGTCCTGGCAATTCTCTCCATTTACGATGTTTAGAAATGCTAACAACTGGCACATCCCCTTTGAAAAGAACAGGAGAGTGTGTCATTTAGCCTTAAACACATCTGAATGTACCTGTCAGGAATCAATTGGAGTGCTTGTGCATCAAAAGAAATAAAAAAATAAAAAGCAGAAAAGGTCTACATTGTGCTTCAATTGTGTATATTCTAAAACAGAGAACATGGGCAATCATTTCATAAGATTTAATGCCCTGCTATTACTAATGTTCTATTGTATTTGTTCTGCAGCACGTTTGAAGTACTATTGAAGTACTTTCTCATCAGGCAAAATCAAGTATAATTGTTGGAAATTAGCCTAAAACAGTCAGGTTAAAATGACTTTATTGGAAGTTCAGTGTAAGTTCCTTATTAAGGTATTCATATGTTGTACTTTCACTCTAATTAAACTGGCACTCAGCTGAACACCTACACTCACTTCACTGAAGGTGCCTGCAAGTGAGATCCCCATATGTTGCACAGAACATCACATTTTGGTAGTACACTGAAAGGTTGAACAACAATGCGTACCCAATGCTAATCCAATTTACTTGGTCACTGTGGCATTTTGCTGTGCTGCATATTTGGTCAAAGGTCATACACTGAGCTCTAGACAAAAGCTTTCCTCAGACATTTTTTTTTTTGTAAAATAAGGGTGAGATGTGTCAGATACCCGTTTAATCTAGCAAACTGTCCAAAGTTTTTGTCATGTGACAATATATTCAGAAAGTACATTTACATATCCATTTTGTGTGTGTGTATTTTTAGTTTAAGAACTAAAACCTGAACTAAAATTAAAAGTAAAACAGAAAATATAAAAATAAAATATAATTTAATAAAAATAAATCAATTAATAAATAAATAGAAATAAAACATATTTTAGATAAAAAATGTAATAGTTGTAACAAAAATAGATGCAAATAAAATGAAATAAAAATTAAATAAAGCTTAAAAAACAAACCAGAACAAAAATTTAAAAATAAAAACTGAAAATATAATAATAAAATCTAAATAAAAAAAACTGTAATTCAAAATGACAAATAAAATAAATATTACAAACTACAAATAACAAAAATGCAAACTTAATTGCTAATTAGAACTGAAGCTGAAGAATTAAAATGACTAAAACTATAACTGAAATAAAAGTGAATAAAAGCAAGCTAAAACAAAGCAAAACAAAAAGACCTTAAACTAAAATTAAAAGTAAAATTGAAAATATAAAAATAAAATATAATTTAATAGAAATAAAACCATATTTATATATCTAGAGAGAGAGAGAGATAAAAAATTTAATTGTTAATTGTAACAAAAATAAAAAAAAGAAATAAAAATGAGTTAAAGCTAAAAAACACAAACACAAACTTTAAAATGAAAACTAAAAACATAATAATAAAATCTAAATAAATAAAATCTATAATCAAAATGACAAATGAAGAGTTCACATGCAAAAGCATCTAGCTGTCTGGAATTTTCTTCTAAAATTAGCATTTTCTCAGCCTCCTATGTTTATGTTTAGTTATTTCAGCCTGATAAAAATGCTAATTTTAGAAGAAAATTTTGAATGGCACTTACAGGCTTTTGCATCAGGTTTTTGTGCAACTCTTCAGATAACGGGTTAAATTGAACTTCAGATTTTTATTTCTTCATTTAATATAAAATGATCTAAATGGACAATGTAAGTAAACAGTGGCACATCTTACCAGTCTCATCTATTTCTCAGCACAATCCCTGAGGTGAGGCTGACCCTGATTAACAGCTCTAAACAGATAAAAGGCAGAACGTCAAAAAACATCAGCACAATAATTTTGCACTTATGCATGGTTAATTATAAATTAAACTATCATGTTTATTTAGTTTTCATTCCAAGAATAGCTACTGTACATACTGTAGCTACAGCAGAAATACAAATGAAAGTGACAGAGGAATATTTCACATCTGTATGTATGTTGGTGAAAGTCACTCTTGATTCAAATCATGTAGTAGTTCACAAAAAGGAGAAAGGTGTCCGGGTGAACAGTTAATCACCATTTTATCTGATTTACTCTGTTCAGGTCCACCAATTCTATTAGATTCAACAATTCTGGACACATTCAACCTTATCTGGACAAACAGAGGTTGTGCCAATATGTAGGATTTAATTGATTAAATGTATTTTCAATTGGATTACACAATCATTTGTGTCCACTTGATTGGTTCTATGGGCTGCAGTGACCTGAAACAACAGGCAATAAATAAGCCAAATGGTTCAGCAATGACAACAGCAATCAAAGCCAATTATTTGTCTCTCTAAGACTTTAACCGTGTAGAGCTACAGTTGATTTCTTAACATGAAGTGGACTGTGATAATCTAGGAGGGAGCCTCATCAGGGCTTCCAGCCAGAGCTCCAGAGATTTTCTTCAGCTTGTTTGTCTTTGAGAAAAATCCATGCACACATTCTGTTGACAGATCATTACATATTCTGTGTTTATGCATTAAAAGGACAGTTTACTGAAAATGAAAATTCTGTCATTATTTACTTTCATACATTTGAAATGAGCCCATTAAAGCAATAGTTCATTGACAAAATGAAAATTTGCCAAAAATGTACTCACCATCAGGCCATTCATGATGATAGATGAACAGATTTGGAGAAATTTAGAATGATATCACTTGCTCACCAGTGGATCCACTGCAGTGAATGGGTGCCGTCAGAATGCATGTCCAAACAGCTGATAAAAACATAATTATAATCCACAAATAATCCACACAACTCCAGTCCATCAATTAACATTTTGTGAATTGAAAAGCCGTTTTTTTTTTTTTTTTTTTTACATGTTTGTAAGGAACAAATTCATCAAAACATTTTAGCTTCCGGCTAATATATAAATCCTCTAATCATTATATTGTTGTCTCCATGGAGTGAAAAAGCTGTCTTGTCTGAATCAGGAGAGAAGAATGTACAGCTCAAGCACTGTTACCTACAAAACTGTCCAAAACCGTTCTAAACCAGTAAATCAGTGAATTTTGACAACAGGGGATAGACTTTTTCACTGGAGGAATCATTATTTTGGATTAGGGACTGGAACTTAAGCCAGAAAAGTGATGGTTTTAAAAATGTAAAATGTCTTAATGATGGATTTGTTTCTTATAAACATGCAGTTTATTGCTTCACAGGATGTTAATTGATGGACTAGAGTTGTGTTGATAATTACTTGTGCATTATTGTGATGTTTTATCAGCTGTTTGGACTCTCATTCTGACGGCACCCATTCACTGCAGAGGATCCACTGGTGAGCAAGTGATGTAATGCTAAATTTCTCCAAAATGGTTCTGATGAAGACAAACTCATTACATTTTGGATACCCTTAAGGTGTGTGTACATTTTCAGCAAATTTTCATTTTTTGCGTGAGCTGCTAAGTTATTATAAATTGGAGCTTCTCCAATGCCAACATGCAAAATACAGAGGTCTTGCTGGCGATCAAATTGTGTCAGTGTAGATGTCTATATTTTTCACCCTTCATGCAGGTTTAATTGATTTCAGCATGTTATATCAACTATCTTCACATCTACTTGCTTCTGACAGGTCCCTGCAATCTGTAATCTCCATGTCAAATACAATCAGACATCTAATATACACAAGGCAATAGCAGCAAACAACTTTTCTATACAGGTGGAAAATGTAAATCCCTGTTTATTTGCTATTTTCTTTCCTGTGTTTCCTCTAGAAATTATTTTAGAAACTGGTTTTGGAAAGCATATATTAAGATATTCTGCTTCTGGAGCGAACAATTTCACATTTTTGCATGTTCGATCAATATGCAAATCAGTAATCATAAGCAGCCAAGGATGGCAAATAAATGTCTGTACACCTGAAAGCTGACATGCTGTGAGTCATTATGATTAAAATGCAATTCAGTGATCATAAGATCAAAACAAAACCACAGATGCCCCATTTTAGTAATTATAAGAAATGACAGTCAATATCTAAACAACATTAGCATTGATATAAATATTTTCATCATGTATTGTGGGTTTGAGAAGAGATGTAATTGCTTTTGTAGCATGGGCATATTCAGGTGTTTTTTGTTTGTTTGTTTGTTTTTTTTAATAAAAAAAATGAGGGTGGGATTTTTTTTTTCTGTCTGTGTATAATTGTAATTCAGCGTACAATAGCATGCCATTTTGAGCTGATTAATCAAAGTCCAGAGAGCTACCCTTAGGAATAGCTCACCCAAAAATGAAAATTTGCTGAAAACGTACTCATCTCAGGCCATCCAAGATATAAATGAGTTTGTTTCTTGATTGGAATAGACTTGGAAAAATATAGCATTACATCAATTACTTACCAATGGATGCTCTGCAGTGAATGGGTGCCATCAGAATGAGAGTCCAAACAGCTGAAAAAAACATTACAAAAACCCACAAGCAATCCATATGACTCCAGTCCATCAATTAACAAATGTATTATTACAATGTTTTTAAAGGGGTCATGTGATGCTGCTAAAAAGAACATTATTTTGTGTATTTGGTGTAATGAAATGTGTTTATGCGGTTTAAGGTTAAAAAAACACATTATTTTCCACATACTGTACATTAACAAAATACAACAATATACTCTTCTATGCCCTGCCTTCTGAAATGCATCGATTTTTACAAACCTCATCGCTCTGAAAAGCGAGGTGTGCTGTGATTGGCCAGCTATCCAGTGCGTTGTGATTGGCTGAATGCCTCAAGCGTGTGATGGAAATGTTACGCCTCTTAACATATTGTGATGCCTTGTTTGGCCAGAGCGATGAGACAAACATAAAACCCATTATAAACGTGATATAAACATGATTTCTAGTCATGTCCTCTTTTGGAAGGCCAAACAATGTAGTTTCGCTTTCTCAACGAAACAGCGTCACACACCTCAGCCTTGAGTGAGCAGAGCCCGGAGGCCTTGAGCGAGTAGAGGCTGGCTTGAGTGAGCGGAGGCGGGCGGCTTGAGAAAAGCGCGGCAGGCGGATTCTACGAAGGAGCGTACCTTGTGTGTGCGTACCATGTGACGTCCCCAGGCTGGACTCCGCTTCGTCCACGGTGAAAGCCCATTCTGCAATCAACAGTGCAAAGTTGATGTATTTCCTCAGCGACCAGCACGGATCAGCCCCAGGCATGACGAAGCGGATATCATCCTCTTTTGGAAGGCCAAACAAAGTAGTTTCTCTTTCACAGTGAAACACACAGCGTCTATACGACATGGCGGCAGCAACAACAGTACTACAATGAGAAAAAAAAGTACGTCTTCTTTCTTTGCATGAACATCCGAGCATCAACATTCAAAAATACCCACATAGTGACGTAGATATGTGGGGACGTGTTAGAACGAGCCGTTTCAGGGGGGCGTGGACGAGTATCAACTTTTATAAAGAATATCTCTTTGGATTTGAGACTTTAGTCTTTGCAACTTTACATATCTTCTTTATGCACCAAGAGCTTGTAACACTCCAAAGAGAAAGGAAAATTTGAAATCACATCATATGACCCCTTTAAAATTAAACCGCAGCTTCCAACTAAAATATGAGTCGTCTCAATAATATTGCTTTCTCCAGTGAAAAATTTGTCTTGCCTGAACTAGGAGTAATATATGCATGGATCAAGCACTGTTTACAAATGAAAACAGTCCAAAACAGTTCTAAACAAATTTTCATTATTTAAATTATTTTTATCTAATTATTTTATACATTTATTATTATTTCATGTTTTTATTTTAATGTGTACTATTCCTTTAAAGAATATCACTGCAATGTTACAGTTTATGTTCATGTGTATTTTCATTTTCAGTATTACATTTATAGCTTTTTTTTCATCTTGTAATTGGAGACTCATGCTGGGATATATATATATATATATATATATATATATATATATATATATAATTTTTTTCTTTCAGTTCTCCTTTTATATTTCTATATTTAGCTTTCATGATCAGGCATCTGTTGAAAAGGAGTCAAAGGCCTGTACCGCAATCACAGATTTGCTAATTAGCGCCTTGAGCTTCATTTAGTGCGTGGGCAGCTGAGACTCGCTCTGAAATAACATTGCGGAGGTACAGCTACATTTAAATGATCAATACTCTCATAGTTATTATGGCGCCATAATTGACTGTCCAACTGTTTTTGCACTCATTATAAAGTCCAGTGTTGAACTTTAATGATTTGTTCCGGTGAGTTACATTACATTTTGAAATATGAAATAACATGGATATGTGCATAGTAAGATTTTCTAGAAAGAAATTAGTTTATGATTTAATACATTTCTATTGAAATATATTTAAATAACAATTTGTATTTTGTTTAATATGATAAACTACTTAAATTCTAAAGTTGTATATCATAAAAAATTAAATAGATTATTATTGAAAATAATATTTTACATTTGAAAAAATAAATGGAGAAATATACTTTGTGTTTTTACACAATAGCAATATTCAGTAAATATATTACATTCATATAATACATACACATGTATATAATACATTCATTGACTGTCAAATCTTGGAGTCAGAAATGTTTTTGTCTGATTTTAAACTTGTATACTGGATTCCTGTATATACAAATATACCCACTGCTTTCCTCACATTTTCAGGCATCACTCAGTAACCCTTTAATGAAGCATGCGCAGCTGGAGACATGCACCAAACTTTGCATCATTTAATATTGTTACCTTCCTCAAACATCCTCTTTTCGCTCCCCGTTTATTGTTATCACTGTCAAACGTGTGAGACACTGGCGCCTGCTCCATTAACAAATGTCATACATGCAAAGACATATAGACACACACTGTGAGCTCAACCTTCATGAAGAACTAAGCTGTCCTTTTTTTTTTTACTATTGTTGCCATAGCACAAGTAGAATGAAATACATTTCTCATGCCTTGCAGTGATGATGAAGGTAGCTGAAAGCCTCATTACAGTTGCACATCTTCCCTTTTTTACTTGAAATTGTACTTCAGGTTGACGCAGATACAGTGCATGGGCGTACTCAGGATATATATGAGACTTTATACAAGACTTGATATGTTTATAGCAGTATTAGGACAAAGGGAGGCAAATTGGTGCTCGTTCATGTGAATGAAAATCACGTAGTATGTGTTATCAAAGACATGATCTGAGAGAAGCATAGATTTGTCACCGATGCCAATAAGATATTTAACATCCTAAATATCTGGACCTGTCTGTGACTCCTGAGATTCCTGCAGTGTGAAATATGTTTTGACTGGAAATGACATTGCCGATGACCTACAGCCAATGAGAATGGACGACAGGGCAAGGGACGGTTCAGGTGGAGAGGTCAGATGAACAGTGTTCTGATGACTTTGAAAATCGTGCAGTGTTTGCCCATCATAAGGTGTTTAAATTGCACGACTAATTGATGTAACTGGGTTATGGAAAGCTTTTAGCTTGTTTTTATGATTCATATTCAGAATCTGACCAAACTCCATTTAGCATCAGAATATTCTTTTCCATGTGTGAACATTTCTGCAACACCGTCGGTTGAGAACCACTGGATGAGATACTGAAGAAAGGAAAAGTGTCCAGCTGTGCAGGGAACCAACACAACAACACCAACCCTCATGGAGGGGAGATACTGAGAAAGATACGAGGCAAGATGTAATATCATGGTGGTATTGGGGGTAAATTTTTCAAGCTGCAATGATGTGCACAAAACCTTGTCTTTTTCCTCATTTCTTGAGCTTAATGTCGTCTAAAAACAGCACCTGTTCCAAATCATTGATCTCTCCCTTGGCAACACCTGTGGGCTCCATTGAGGTCTACAGAGGTTGAGGACAGTGATAACACATTGCTTTCTTTATTATATGGGATCTGTTCTTGCTAGGAATTTCCTGAACCCAAAAGTGAACAGTTTGTAACACAAAATACCTAAATGTGATAAATTATTTATTCAAAAACCCTCTGGATGATCGCATATGTAGCCTATCTGTCTGTGTCTGACATAGAGAGCGAATGTCACATACAGAAGCAAAAAGACGGAGACAGAGAGAGAGAAAAGGTAGCAAGACAGAGAGGTGCTAAAATTAGACCAGCCTCAAGTTGAGAGGCAGTTGAATCTCCACTTCACAGAAGGAAAAGTGAAACATCTGGATATTTTTGTACCATTGCAGAGGGAAATCATTTCAGAGCAGTTATTGATTGACAATGTGGCACACCTGTAGACAGGAAATAGATTTTTGGCACTGGATTCTGAATCCACATTGAGCTGTTGTTGCACTGCGGTTGGTCTGAAGGTCCTACACATTGCGACATTTAACTGCTTTTCTCCTTTAAGGTGAAGTGTTTTTTTAAATTTTTTTTATGTTAAATAAATAAATAACATAAAAAACTACCTTATAACTAAGCCATTTGTAGATGGTTTTCCACAAAATGTTGAATGCATTTCAATGTTATTTTTATTTTTTGCTACATTAATTTCAATCACTGGAACTTGTGAATGTTCACCTATTCCAAATTATGCAATTTGGTTCCTTACTAATTTTTTAGGAGTTGTTTTTACTCATTTTTGCTTTTACTTGAAATCCGTGTGAAACAGAATTTGCATTACTTGCATGTAATTGTTTAACATTTTACATAAGTATTTCTGTTTTTTAAGTATTTAAGTATTTCTGCATGTACCAATAAATGAGACCCATTTCCAGTGACTGTTACATATTTGATTATACTGTTGCCAGCAGCAACATTTGGCACCTGCTGCTATGTACATTACTACTAATCAAAAAATCAATTATCCACATGATTCATTTGTGTCTAATCTCAAGGACTCCATTCGTGTTTACATCCTAAATTGTTGGCAGCTGCTTTTCCAAAGTGATAACAGTTTTCCTTTATGCCCATCAACACACAATGTATGTAGCAACAACAATAAAATGCTAAAAACCCAACCAGAAGAGTTCACTGTGGGAAATGTATGTATAGGCTTCAACTGATTACCACACCGCAGGCTTTCAAAGGTATGTTATTCAACAATAAGAGGGCCATTTATGTGGTTGTTAAGCGTGGCACAGCTGCAAACCAGTCACATAAAATTACAGTGTGAATCTCACGACACAATCCTGCTCTGTGATCTTAATCATTAGTTCTGTAATTTATATATTTTTTCAAGTAATCATGCAGGCGTATAGGACATGAGTGACACTAGAGTGTTAGTTCAAAGAAAGTATGTCTGTGGATAGTTTTAACAGGGTTTAGACAGACACTTTTCACACAAGCCTATAAATATCTGAGAAATGTCAGTGTGTTGGACAGTAATTTGAAGGGCAGTTGATGGCCACCTGGGGGATATAATCAAGCCTGCATTTCACTTTGATCCTCTGTTCCATATATGTGGCTCCAATAGCAAATCTTCTTCTGAGGTTTCTGAGATCATAAATAGTATATCATTAGGAGAGAAATACAATGGGTCAGGGTGAATCACATCGGATGCTGCAATATGGTCATATTATTGCTTTATAGTTTAAATCAGTTTTTTATATCGGATATGTCAAATACACTCTTAATTGTACAGTACATGCTTGCAGAATCATATATATAAAATGAAATCAGTTAAGTGTGCTAAATGCTCCTTCCACCACTAAAAGGACAGAAAACTCCATTACTGGTAATTTTCATCATTTCTCTGATGTGTATTGATTATGGCAAACCACATGTAGTTGTACAGCACATGATATTACTCAGGTGACTTTCAAACATATCAGTGCTTGATTGTTCATGAGGAAAATGGGTTTGTCTTTGTGGTTTGGGATGGTCTCATGTCTAAACTGATTTGTTTGCATTTGCATCCAACCACATTAGAGAAAAAACTGTGTCCCTCTCTCTCCCTGCCACAATCAAGATGGCAAACAGGAAACCAGTGGCAATAAAAAACAGCTAAAGTGGTCTTAATGTGTTCAGAGAGAAGAACAGGAAACCATTTCAATGCCATTTGATGTTTCTACTCAAAAAGGCCAAACATGTCTACTGTAAGACAACCACAGAGAGAGAGAGCATTAAAATTGAATGTCTTCTAAACCATTTCTTTAAAAAATTTATTTTACTTCATTCTTAAATTTACTTTGCATCACTGATCTATTCAATTGAGTTCAATTTACAATTATATGTACAGCGCTTTTCACAATCAATATAATTTCAAAGCGCTTTTACAGAAAATTATACAATTAAGAGTACCTTTTAAAGTAATGGTAGTTCTAAGATTACACAAATCTTCCAGTAAGTTAACCTCAAGTGTACAAGCAGAAACAATGAACACATTAAAGCAATGTTTACCCAAACACATTAAAGCATGTGATCATCATGACTGCAAAATTTAGCAGTTTTGATATATCATTTAACTGATTTGTGTCTATGCTTGCATATTCCATGCAGATAGATAGATAGATAGACTATGCAGATAGATGTTAGTTATTTTTCAATGGCTCTTTTTGGAGGTTACATCAATATGCCAGTAGAGGGCAGCACTTGACTGACTGAGTCGTTGAATAATTCATTCAACTGATTCCTTCAAAACACCAATTAATTCAGGAAAGAAACAAGTGACTGCTTTTATGAATCATTCACACAGATTTGTACAAAAACTGATTAATTCAGGAATGAAACACATGATTCTTGAAGACAGTATATAAAACCACTGCATAAAACAAAACAATATCACACAGTCATGCAGCTAGACTTAAGCTTACATGAAATTGCTTTATTTTATATTGCACAATTTCTCATTGTACTCATCCAAGCTGCAAATGTACAAATTCCATCATGACAATTAAGATAACCTAAAATGAAAATAGGGGATTTCTTTTTTTTCTTTTTTTTTTTGTGGACAGAATTTCTTGTCTCATCTTTTTTTACATTTCTTATTGTACTGTTGATACTTCAGAATCTAGTTTTAAAAATTGTTCACATTATTTGAAACCAATATAATGAAACATTACATTTGTGTTGAAATGAAATTTGCCCCTGCTGTTTAAATCAAGCTAGTAACTATTAGTCTATAAACGGCACTCATATTTATATTAAACAGCTCAGAGTGGCAGGGTTGATTAAATCTTAGTGATATCTTATCTTAATTGCTATACTTCTAAAAAATATCACTCTTCATTCTGATTTCAGTCCTTGCTAGTCAGTTATGCAGTAGGATTGCATTTTAAGATACTATGAGTCTCTTATGAAGCAAAGCACAGTGATTATTTTTTTTTTTTAGTAATGTAGTTTGGCAAATCCCAATAGTACAATACCACAAAATAATATGGAAAACCTTTACAGAACATATTTTGGCTGAATATAATGAATAAGGTTTATATGCCGAAAAACAGTCTCCAGCACAATATAAACACTTCAGTGAACAGTGTATGAACAGCTGAAAACACCTGCTATTTTCAGATGATTCCTTTAGGTGAAATCTTGTTCTGTGGCATTCATGTCACACTATCTGGTTGAGCAGCCTTTAAGGAGATCTCTGAACCGTGTAGAGACACAACTCGTGTTCTCAGATTATGTAATTTTTTGAGCACCAGTCCTAGTGTGATTCAACAGACTAAATGAACTGTATACACGTTTTTTTAATGAGTTATTACGTCCTTTTAAAGACCTTGATAATTACTTTCTTCGTAAGCATCATTAGCATTACACTGGATTCTTCAAAGCATTAGCTTGAATAAAAAACAAACAAAATATATATATAATTTTTTCAGACCATTAACACATTTATATTTCCTGAATACCTTATGAGTCTTATGGTTGTTCATTTAAACTGATTAACAGGAGTTTCTTGAAATTTAATTTCACGAAATTGTCTCTTAAGTTTTTGTGCTACTTCATTATTTTACACACAGCTAAAGCAAGCCATTTCCTAAGCCTTGCCTGGCCCGCTGTCTGCAGTCCAATAGCCTGGGAGGTTCTCCTTCAGTTGGTTTGAGTGGTTTTTCAGCCTGAGCTGGCAGATGGGGCAGCAGCAGAGGTTACAGTCATTACCTCACTCTCAGAAAAACACTCTCCAGCCCTCTGGGCTCCATTAGGTTTTCCTTTCCGCACTTACCAGCACAACACGCACTTCATTGTTAGTCTGTTTGACAGGAGTGAAGTGTTGGCTTTCATTGGAGCCACAAGCGTTACTCGATTATGATTCCATTCACCCTAAAGAAGTCAGAGAGGGTCTGCCTTCCTCTTTGGCTTGTTACCAGATAATTGCACAATAAATTTCTACTCGGGGCCATTCTTCATCCTGAGTAAGATGGTTTAATGGGTTCACTTTCAATATGAATCAGTTTATGACCAATGTGAAACATTCTATATATATCACATATATAAAAAATAACACCCATTTATATATACTCTCTTATATACACACACCCTTGTTATACTAAAAATACACATTTTTTTTTTCTTCTAAAAAACAAAAAAACAAAAAATCATGTGGTCTTGCCAAATAAATTAAAGTGAATGAATGAATTAATGAACAAACAAGGAAAAAAGTATCCTGTATTCCAAGTCCTTTGAAGTTGATAGATTGTTTCTATTGTCAAAATGATGAGAAGATTTGAAAAAGAAATAAATGTAAAATAATTTTTGCCAATGGTGGATACATGCAATTGAGATAAAATGGCCTTACAAATTAGCCTTATGTAATAGATAGGAAACAAAACAAAAACAGCAATAGTAAACAAAACAAAATTTAAAACATAGCAGTAATCATTACTCACCTAAACAAACACTGATTTGCCTAAGATTTTATGCTTTTTATTATTAGTTGTGTTTGATTCACTAAAAAAAACTTACTCATTCATTGTGTTTGATTCACAAAAAATAACTGACTCAGTCGTTGTGTTTGATTCACTAAAAAGAACTGACTCGTTAGAGTTGTTTGTTCAGGAATCGTACTGATTCGTGTGCTGTTAGTTGTGTGTGAAAAACTCTGTCAGACCCTTTTAGTAGGCTAAAACACATGAGCAGAAGAATGAACGTGCAAAACCAAACCAAACATTCTGCTATTTATAAAAATGAAACAAATTAATAAAAAAATGTGTGCCGATACATTGTCTATGGTAATTCAAAATTAATAAAATGGCTGGTGAGTATATATATATATATATCAACACTATAAACACCGCGCCACCGACAGTAGCATATATATATATATATATATCAACACTATAAACACCGCGCCACCGACAGTAGTTGATCCATTACCACTGTGGTAATGGATCACAGCCTCAGTTCCTGTACTAGCTTGCAGCAGCAGCAATAATCGACAACTATAGCAATAACCAACAGCAGCAGCAATTCAGCATGAAGCCAGTCATGAAACTCTAGATGGCCAGGCTGACGGGTTGTTAACATAACTGATTAACACAAGAGAGTAAAACGACTTGGCACAAGCTAATTGGTTTATGCTGCATATGCAGCCAATGAGCTTACTGTCTTGCATTTATATACCTGGATAGCATTCACTTGAGATTCCCTCCACCTTCCCTAGCGCCACCTGTATAAATCTGCTACAGGTTATTTTATAAGCTATTTGTGCAGCAGCAGTATACCTTAAATACTCACAGCACCATATCGCCATATGCGTTGGCTAGAGCAAGTTCTTGTACTCTCTCTTGCAACAGCAGCAATAATCTACTGTACAACTACAGCAATAACAAACAGCAGCAGCAATTCAGCAGCAGTGTAGCAGATATAAAACGCCTACAACAAAATCTTCTGAGAGTTGTCATGATTGATGGCCATGTTGCGAGCTCCAAGTAAACTTTGCCATTTTTCATTTGTTTTACTTGTTATTTTGTTGTCCTACGTGTTGGATGTTGTTTGTATAACTGTTTACGATAGACACACGCTTTTAAATATAGGTTCCTACGTCGCGAAATGCAATCGGACTTTGAGTTCTTGAACGCCGGCGCTTTGTTTACAAACACCGCATCAGAGCCCTTTGTCTGGGCTGCACGGTCGCGACTGAGGAAATGCTGCCGGAAAAAAGGGGGAAGAGAGCCGGCGTCCTTGTCAGACTCAGACGTCGTCCCCTCTGACCTCCTCTCCCAACCATTTTGCTGGCTAACGTTCAGTCACTGGACAACAAACTCTGTGAACTGCGGGAATGTATCTCTTACCAATGAGAAACAAGGGACTGCTGCATTATTTGCCTCACAGAAACCTGGATGTCTGCAGCAGTTCCAGACTCAGCCATCAAGCTTACAGGGTTCTCCGTGCACCGCTTGGACAGAACGAAAGAGCTCACAGGGAAAAGCAGAGGTGGGGCTGTTCGTTTCTTTATCAACAACTCGTGGTGTGATGAAAGGAACCTACACTCATTACTACACTCAATCATTCTGCTCCCCTAATCTGGAATTTCATATGCTTCTGTGTCCACCATTCTGGCTACCGAGGGAATTTACAGCGGTCATAATCACATCTGTTTACATTCTCCCTCAAGCCAACACAGACCAGGCACTCAAGGAACTGTATGGGAATATAAGTGAGCAGGAAACCGCGTACCCAGATGTGGCGTTTATTGTTATAGGGGACTTTAACAAAGCCAACTTCAGAACAACAGCTCCAAAATATTTTCAACACATCACCATCAACATGTGTGGTGATCGTGCACTGGACCACTGCTACTCTCCTTTCCGGGATGCCTACAAATCTCTCCTCCGCCCACCTTTGGCAAATCGGATCACTCTTCCATTCTGCTCCTGCCTGCTTATAGGCAGAAACTGAAACAGAAAGCACCCGCGCTCAGGACAATTCAATGCTGGTCGGACAAATCAGATGCTATACTATTTTGATCACATGGACTGGGACATGTTCCGGGCAGCGTCTGATGACGACATAGAGGCGTACTCAGAAATTGTAATTGTTTAATCAGGAAGTGTGTAGAAGATGTAGTGTTGACAAAAACAATCCACATTTACCCCAACCAAAAACTGTGGATTAATAGCGATCAGCCTTGTCATCGGGACATCCGCTTTTAAATCCGGAAACGCTGATGATTGCAAACAAGCCAGTTACGATCTCAAGAAATCCATCAAAGCCACAAAAAGACAATATAAAAACAAAGTTGAAGAACAATTCAACACCAACGATGCAAGAAGCATGTTGCAGGGCATCAATAACATCACAGATTTTAAAGGGAATAAATCAGCTACTGTGAACATTGCCGCCTCTCTACCGGATGAGCTTAATAACTTTTATGCTCGTTTCGAGGCTCACTTCACCGACCTCACAGACAGTGCTCCCACGGCTGCTGCAGAAGAGGTGAGTGCATTCTCTGTCTCTGTCGTGGATGTAACCCGATCTTTCCAACGGGTGAATAGCCGCAAGGCTGCAGGTCCTGATGTCATCCCAGGCCGTGTGCTCCAAACATACACATTCCAACTAGCTGGAGTTTTCATAGACATTTTCAACCTCTCCCTCTCTCTGTCTGTGGTTCCCTCTTGAAAAAAATCCACCATTGTGCCCATATCAAAGAAAAATAAAATCACATGCTTGAATGACTGACCCCGCTGCTCTTACACCCATCTTCAGCAAGTGTTTTGAGAGAGACTCGTCGAGACTACATCTGCTCTGGCTGCCTGCCTCACTGGATCTGCTACATTTGATATCGTAGCAATTCTACAGACGATGCTTTTGCTTTCACCCTACACACTGCTCTCTCCCACCTGGAAAATAAGAACATCTATGTGAGAATACAGCTCAGCATTTAACACCATAGTGCCTGCCACCACTTGTTGCGAAGCTCCAGACTCTGGACTAAAAACAGGTGCAGCGCTGACTCTTACACAACACCATCACCGCTGACCCTCAGGTGCTCTCCAGGGCTGTGTCCTCAGCCCACTCCTGTACTCCCTGTACACACCATGACTGTACAGACACACAGACGTCGTCAGCTGAGACAACGATGAGACAGCCAACGATACATCAATCAAGGTAAATGGTGACTAAATGGTGTCAGGAGAACCATCTCTCAATCAACATTGACAAGGTGGATTTCAGGAGACAGAGCAGAGAACACCCATCACCATCGACCAGACAACTGTGGAGCAGGTAAACAGCTTTAAGTTCCTCGGCGTTAACATCAGTGAGGATATCACCTGGTCTACATACACTGATGCAGTGCTGAAAAAGGCACATCAATGCCTCTTCTTTCTGAGACGGCTGAGGAAGTTTGAAATGAGCCCCAGCATCCTCAGAACATTCTACACCTGCACTATAGAGAGCATCCTGATGGGCTGCATCACTGCCTGGTTTGGAAACAGCACCACTGGCAAATGCAAAGCTCTGCAAAGGGTCGTGTGAACTGTCCGCCACATTGTTGGAGGTGAGCTTCCCTCCCTCCAGGACATCTACACCAGGCGTGGTGTGTAAGGAAAGCCCGGAGGATCATCAGTGACTCCAGCCACCCATCCCACAGACTGCTCTCTCTGCTGCCCTCAGGAAGATGTCTCTGCAGCATTTGATCCCGCACTAGCCGACTAAGGGATAGCTTTTTCCGTCAGGCTACCAGAATAATGAAAAGTCAAAACTAATACACCCTACAGCACCCTACAGAATACTCCCACAATATGGTATGCCACACACTATACTTTAACTTCAACAGTTCAACACTGGACTATACATACACACTGCATTTAATACAATAATCTACCTGCTACCACTGGATACCATCCAATGCACATCCATGACATTTTGTGTATCCAGTTCATGTATAATCTGTTGCACCTTAGCATATTTTTATGCATATAAATATCTACATAATGTAGAATGTGTACATACTGTACTGTGTATAGTGTATAATGTGTAGTGCTAACTGTAAGTATGTCTAATAGTACACTGTGTGTACTGACTATATGTATATGCATATTGCACAGTGTCATCTGTTGAAGTCTGTATTGTTATATGTAAAATGTTTCTGGAATTTCTGGAGCATGCTCCCAAGAATTTCACTCACCAAGGCACATGTGCTGTGGTGATGTGACAATAAAAGTGACTTTACTTGAATTGCAGTTCTGTCATGACAACTCTCTGAAGATTTTAGCATGGTAAAGGATATGACAGAAGGATATGTTAATGTATTTTGTCTTGGCGGAATAGATCTTCTACACTGCTGCTCTTGGTTTTTGCTGTTGAAGATAATTGCTGCTGCTGTAAAGCAAATACAGGAACTTGCTACTGCCAATACATACTGTAAGCTGATACGGTGCTATGAGAATTTAAGACATAGAAATAGCATATAATAACCAGTGGCAGATCTATACAGGTGGAGCTGAGGAGGTGGAGGGTATCAGAGGAACTCTGAAAGTACACTTTCAAAATGCTCTAGTGAATGCTAACCTGCCATTTAAATGTAAAGGAGCAAGCTCATTGGTTGTGTATGCAACATGAGCCAATCGGCTTGTGCCAAGTAGTTTAATGCTGTGAATATCATCAGTTTGCATTAACAACCCATCAGCCTGCGTAATCTAGAGTTTCATGACAGAACTTGACATTTACTATAATAACTACATGTGCATGTGGAACAGGACAGTAAAATAAAGTACTACTGTGGTGTTTTATTTGTTAGTGAGTTGTTGTTTATGGAAAGACCTGTGTAACAATTTACTTTTGTGTTGTACAGACAGAAATAACAGTAGGTTTATGAGGGTGAGAAAATAATGACTGAATCCTCATTTAGGGAACTATTCTATTAATGCCGAATCAACAGCGATTGATAACCAGGGTGCTTTCTGTTTTTAAATGTTCACACTGTTAATGGTGTTCTCAGCTCTTGTAGATTGTGTTCTGTTATAACAGGCTTTTTCAGACATTTTGAGTGCACAGTCAACTAAGATTGTGAACTAAGACACAACCTTGATGTATAAAAAAAAGCTGTTCCTATTTTATCCTTTTTAGACTGAAATAACAAAAGGGGAAATAAGGCTGATACATTATATTGTGATAACCTTCTGCTTTAAAACTTTTCTCGGCAAGAAATGAACTAGGTTTGATTTTTCAGACCTATTTAAAATCCATCTGCTCATGGTGAGAAGTAATTATCTAGACCATTGAAATGGAACAAATCCAACTGTTTTGTTGACTTAACTTGATGTGTCAATCATGTGAATTGAACCCCAGAAACAGATTTGTGTCACAACTATTTGAAAACCCACAAGATTCCCCTCCCTTATCTTTCACCAGCAAATTGACCCCTTTTTTTTGTTTAAACATACGTGAGTAAATCCATTATTTTCTGTTTTTGCTCTCATTATTTTTAAATGCATCACAAAAATGCTATTTCCTATGAAGCTGAGTGGTGATTTTATATTATGAATTTTAAAATACTGCTTCTTTTGTGTGTTTGGAGTGAAAATTCTGCAGATGCATTTGTGGCAGTTCAGAATTGTCTCAAAGTAGCTGGTCACTCCCCTGGCTGTGCTTGAAGGAAATTTTATTAGCTGCTCACTCGTGTCTCATATTGAGCTCCAGACAGTGGGAAATATGTTTCATCTTCTGTCTCCACCCACTCGCTTCATGAGAATCCAAACATTAGAAATAAATCCACCTCCAGAATACAGACACCTCATATCACCCCGGCTCATGACAAAGGCTTATCTTGCCATCACACCTGAATTTGCAATCCATTTAATGGGGAAGAGTATCAAAAAAATTATTAATAGCTTTTTTCCCTTTCGGTTTAAGTGCTTGTAAATTGTAATTTTTGAAAACTAATTTGGTAGGAAAAACCTTTTTGTGCCATACACAGACATTGTTGGCAAACTTGGCATTGTTTGTATGATCTTTGACCTAAAAGATGTACTAGAAGCCACTTCCTGCTGAAAACATTGAACTAACAAACATGGATATTTATTTCAGGAACCATTTTAATTATTTTTTTAAGCCATATTAAATCACATCTTTGAAATCACTTAATGTCTTTGTTTTATTTTAAAGTATCTATTTACATTTGACATTTCCAGTTATCCATTCTGCATGTCGTTAGAAATTAATTTTAAGCCACTCTCCTGACTTTGTCTGTGATGGATCAATCTTTAATTAATAAAACCCCCTCACAGACGCCTGCTGAGAGGGGGCATGCACACTTGTAAAGTGAGTGAGTGAGTGACACTAAAAGCATTCATGTTTTTATCCTGATTCCTGAGGCATCTGATGAACTTTATCTGAAATTAGAGCCTAATTCAGCTGTAGTTTGCTATTATTTAAAAGGGTATCTGACTCAGTCACCTGGTTCTTCAGTTGACACTCAGAGACTTTTTTTTTTGTCTTTAAAAACATGGGTTAAAGGCAGTTCACAAAATACCAATTTTGGTAGGAACAATTCGAATCTCTAGTCTTCAATATGTATTATACAATTCAAAAAAGTCTCTGATGCTCTGCTATTATTTGATCAAAAATACAGTAAAGCAATAATATTGTAAAATATTATAATTCATGTAAAATAACTGTTTTTAAAATATTTTAACATTCATTAATATATTATTAATTTATTTAAAATTTCAAATTCAAAAGAACAGCGTTATTGTTACTTTTAATCTATTTAATGTATTGTTGCTGAATAAAAGTATTAATTCCTGCAACAAAACATCTTACTGACTGTGCCATATCTCCCAAAAAAATGTAAATATGAAGAATTCTCTAATTCAAACAAAAGTAAACAAAATAACATAAACCATAAACCTAAAGGATTAATTCACCCAAAAATGAAACTCATGCACTCAAAAAAATAAAAAGAGAGAGATACTTTAAACTAACTTTAAACAAACTTAATTCAATTATGGTTCCACATAACAGAAACATGTCATCTCTACTCAAATACATAATGTATGATGAACTAAACTGAATTGAGTAAACTTGCATGTGGTTGAAAATAATTGTGTTAGTTTAACTTGATTTAAGTAAACTAAACAAGTGTCAAATGCTCTTTTGACCTACTTCATTGACACGTGTTCTTTTCAACTGAAAACATTTAGTTGAACCAAAGCATAACTGTTTCAAATCAGTTTACCACAATGCAACTGTGTTGCTGCCTGGTTTGAACCCAAATAGAATGGTGTTCAATTAAAATGAATTGTTTACATAAAGTGAACAGTATTCTAAATTCTAAAAGTGTGTTGTTCCAAACCTGTAAGACCTTTGTTCATCTTCGGAACACAAATTAAAACATATTTATAGAAATCTGAGAGCTTCCTGACCCTGCATAGACAGCATCGCAACTACTACGTTCAAGGCCAAGAAAAATATTAAGGACATTGTTAAAATAGTCCATGTGAGGTCATCACTGTATGCATTTAAAATGGATTCTCAGGGATTTTACAGGGGGTCAGTGATGTATCCCACAATTACAAAACTATAAAAAGTGTAAGAGAGCTGTTTTGACATGACCATATCCAAAATTCAAGCAGCTTCTGAGGTGATTTTGTTTTATCACGCTTTCAGTGCTGCCAACAACCTTCCAAAGAATCTGTCCAACATTCAGCGGGAAGCTTTCTGCTTTCAGTTGCCCCCTCAGATGCTTCATTAGTCCACTCACATTCCTATTACAAACAAACACAACAAGCCAGTCTGTGATTGACAGCGTTTTAAAATGCTTCTCCGAGTTTTATCACTTCATTTGACTTCTTGTGGCAGTGAGGTCAGAATGTGAGAATGATAACCATTGCTGATGGAAACGCTGAACTCTAATCAGTTTCTAGATGTATTTCTATGGCATTTGGTCATGTGTCCAAAATGTGGGGTCATTGATGGGAAGCAACTGAGGACTGCGATGTGACGGTCACTCATCACACCATCTCCAGAGACCCGTAGCCTAGGTAACAGGAGGTGTTTTTCCCTCCCCCCATCCGCCTTTTCTCATATATTTTCCTCATTTATTCTGTTCTGCACGCTTTGGATTTGAGTCCCCATTGTTCAAGTGACAGTTCGCTCATCAACCCCTCTCACATTTCTTCATTCAAAATAAGCAAACTGGTGCCCTGAGCGATGACAGCTCAGGACTCCAAGAGAGTTTTTCCACTGTTGTGGTTTCTGTGTGACAGATCAAGCTCGGCAGTATGAAATCAGCACAGAGAAAAGCCTGGCTTACCATCCATTCAAACTGAAAGAGCCAGACAAATTCAAACTAACACAGAGAAAACATATTCCGCTGCCTTACGGAGACACGCTGCATTTATTAACCATACGCTAATGATAAAAGCCTGGAAATGGCAGGAAACCTTATGAATTAAGCTTGGTGACATGCTGCCAATATGAAATGTAACTCTTTGGATAATGAAATCGCAGGGAACATTTGCATTAGTTTGTTATCTATCTATCTATCTATCTATCTATCTATCTATCTATCTATCTATCTATCTATCTATCTATCTATCCTAAATACTCTTCTAAATTTAAAGTAAATTTAATAAAAATTAATTAATTAAGATAAATCTTACACAAATTTTATACTTTTTTTATACTTTGTGTGCACCTTTAAAAAAGACAATGAAATGATTTTGAGACAAGAAGCATTGCATAAAAGAAAATGGTGAGTAACAATGTGCATGCGCTAGAACAATATTGTCTATTTTTCTAATTGCACTATTAAAAGGAGGCTTGCTGTCTTGCTGTCTGTACAAATACTATAGGGTCCAAGAATGTTGATCTGGAACTAGCAGTGTCATGGCCATGGCCTCTCTAAGGGTAAAATCCAATCAATTTTAATTAGCAGGTCTCTTTGTGGCAAACACCTATATGGTTTTAAACAGCTGCCATGAATATAGAGGCCTGATAAAGCTTTTCTTTCCATTTCTCCACAAGTAGGCTATACACAAATTGTCCTACCTGCACAAACAAAGAACAGGAGACGTTTAATTTATTGTGTCTGGCCCAGTAAATCAATACTGACATTCTGCAAAATTATCCCATTTTATTATAATTCACTGTGTCATTATCTGCTCACAGGCTTTAATGGTCTAAACTGAAAATCTTGATATTTGTTTAGAAAGATTGGAATCAAAAAGGTGATATTGGATTTGTTTTCCATTCTCATTTTTATTATCCTGTTCTTTTTCTTTATGTAGGTTGTGAGTGTTTATATTGAGGTGTGAATACCAAGATATTTCTGTTATTGCCTGGAGGTAGCAGTATGCCCAGCTTTCGGAGGGGCTCATTTAGAAACATGAACATCTAAAAGCTAATTCAGCTGTTTGTTTGTTTCCCCATCATCCTACCTCTCACTGCCATATTTATTTCCCATGCAAGGAATCTACAGGGTGTAGCACAGTATGGACATTATATGATTTATTAACCCTGTGTTATTCTAAACAGTTATAGCCAGGGGAAAGGTTGAAATAGTAAAGTGTCTCCAGCAACACTTGAAGAAAACTACTTTTTAATTGATTAATGGGCTTTAATTTGCATCTGGGATAAAAGCTTATACAAATCTGAATTTGTTTAACTTTGTTGAATGTGTTTTTTTTTTTTTTTTAGTTAAATTATTTATGATTTGTAAGCTGCTTAGCCAGTTGATTTCAGTAGCTTGTTGTTAGTATGTTGCTAAGCTAATTGTGCAATACTCTAAAAAGCATATAATATTTAATGAAAATAAAATACAATTTGAATTAATTTTATTAATTGTTTGTTTTAATTATTTATTTATTTTGTTAATTTTTTTTTTTTATCAATACAATGTATGTAAGCCCATTTCCACCATGGGATTAAAAAAAAAGCTTAATGACTTTTTCTGATTCTGATTTTTTTATAGACATAAACGTGCGATTATGAGGGGAGAAAAAAGTCAGAATTGCAAAATATAAACTGAATTCTGAAATTTTTTTCCTTGCAATTCCAAGTTTACATCTTGCAGTTCAGACCCCCCCCACACCACCACCACCATTAAAAATAATAAAGTAACTGCGACTTTTAATTTCACAATTACTTTGTCTTGAGTGTATATCTCACATTTTTGAATCTTTTTTTTTTACTTTTTAAATCTCAATTCAGAATTCGTGAATCAATTGTGAGATAAAAAGTTGGAATTACCTTTTTTTTCATCCTGTGGCAGGAACACTCTGGGATTGCGTTCACCATGAAGGATGCTTGTAAACATCTACATCATTGAGAATCAGATGACTGATATTATGCAAACAACTGTGAAAGAGAAAGATAAAAAAAAGAAAAAAGGATAAACAGAAGAAGATTTTCAGTTTGGGCTGAAAACCTGCATATTCTCAGAGGAGTTTGAATATGACAGCTGGTGAACATTTTGCAAGAGGAATTATGTGAAATTTGCTTTATGGCTCCACATCTTTGATTTGTATGTCCTTCACATCTCTGAGATGACATGAAATTCTCACAGAGAAATGTCTTTGGCTGCTGCTGCAGTTTGAATAGTCTTGCTCTGTGATGTTTAATGTGTAGTTTTAGAGTTGGCTTCTTCCCACCTAATACTTCAAATCCAGATCAATGACTCAGTTTCACAGGTTTGAACAAGAGAGACAAAAATCATCTCAGTGTCTGGACACATTTCATTTACTGTTTTGACGGCAAAGTGTACATGTGAATAAATGGCACATGGTTCTCAAGACTGTCCAAAACATTCATCTGTTCTAACAGACAGCTTGGCAATGTAATAAATTCCTGATGATAAATCTAAAGGTTTCATTTTGCTGTTGAGCCCAAACAAATGATATTCAGAAGGACAGTATCTCGATTTTCTCTGAAACATTTTCATCTCAGTGTAAAATTACATTTCTATATTAACCTGTGCCTGAGATATATTACAATCAATTTTGAGATAATTATTGAGAATTAATTCAGTCTATTTTTCAGCCTACACTATGTTGTCAAGCATAAAGTCACTGGTAGGATTTAAAACAATTGATTTCCTTATTGTTGACTTCTACACTTTAAGTGCCTGACGACTGACTGAAAGCACTATATAAAGTAATTATTATTATTATTGGTCATGTGATTACAAACATGGCAGTGCCCATTAAGGAGCCAGCCTTTTCTAGGTAGGCTATAGGCTATTATATGTCTATTTTTTTCTTGTTAAATATTATTTTTCAAAAGTGCTTTCCAATTCATTATGGGCAAACCTTTTTAATTAGCATTTAAAATCTGAGTGCACTTTTAAAGACTGTCCGTGATATACTAGACATCGAGTGGTGAACCGTATACACATGTACAAGCACTCTCTCAGGAGAGAGAGAGAGAGAGAGAGAGAGAGAGAGAGAGAGAGAGAGACTATGCAGACAGGACATCTGGTAGCCTTTGCGCTCCGAGTCTCTTCAATGAACAAAATAACTCTTAACGAAAGATGAGAACGCGTCACACCAAAGTGCGATGAAACCTACTTGGGAAAGCGAATATGTAAGATGATAAACGACCAAAGATCTCGCACATGCACTTTCTGGAGACAGACAAAAAATATGTTCGGCTTTGGGAAACTCTGCAGATTAGCTCCATCTTGAATGCGAAATGAGAGGATCGCTGAGCCTCGCTGCGCGTACAAATGGATATTATTTTCCCGCGTTCTATTTCTACCGTTGCGCATTTTCGCGCTTTTTTCTCTGTGGAGGCGGTTGGAGTGTAACGGGTTTTGTTCTCGTTGGGCACCTGTTGTACGTTAGTTAGACGGAATCAGTCACGAGTCGGTGCAACATCCAAAACCAACAGGTGAGGTGAGATTCCGTTATTTCATAAAAGGGCAGTTCACCGAAAAACGCAAATTATTTTCTTTGCTCACCCACAGGTTGTTCTAAATCTGTGTGACTTTCCTCCGTTAAACACAAATAGAGGTGTTCGGCAGAATGACAGCATCTGTCACCATTTACTTTGTTGCATCTTTTTTCCCCATACAATGGATACTGAGGCTATTATTACATGTAGTATAGTATAGCCTACACCTCCTCCAGTAAAAAAGTAAGTCATACAGGTTTAGAACAACACAAGGGTGAGAAGAATGACAACAGATTTTGCATTTTGGGTGTAAAGTGACAACTAGTTCCATTTTATAAAAGCGCTTTTGCAGAGAATTACTGTGGTATTTGAAAATCAATAATAGGCTACATTCAGTCTCAAGTAAGTCTCTCCGAAGACTGCTTTAAACTAGCCTACAGCAATGCATAATATGTAGCCTGCTTTTCATACACGTTGCCTACCTTTATATAATGTGCATCATGGTTGGGTATTGGATGCGCGAGGAAAAATATATATATTTTTCTGACATTTTGCAAACTTGAAACGCGACAAAACCATGTAATGTCAGAAATGCTGCTGAGGTAGGCAGCTCACAATATTTCGAGACAGCCTGCGGCAGTCATGAGTGGAAACTGAAGAGCGCACTGCGCACTGATCTGTCTGTGTTCATCAACCACTTCTTCGCACATTATGAAAATGCCCTCGTAAATTATATTAAAACCACTTCACTGTGTAAAAGGTTCATAAATAGACCAAATAATGCCAGAATTAAAATCTACGGGGTGCAAATGTGTCTAAAACGCCTTTAAAATTCTAAATTAACACTTAATTTAGTTGAAGTAGCCTACATCACATTTCTTAGTAGCCTATATCATCAAGTTCATAAGGTAGTCTTCTGAAAGAGTAAACTGAACCAATTTATTGGATTCAGATCTTAGGTTTTTGCTTAATTAAATAAAATAAATTAGCTTTATTTTTTTTTTAAATATAATAAGTGATTGCAAATAGTGTAAGAGGAATTATGAGTGAGTGGCCTCTTAATAAATTAATATATAATTGTTTCTCACCACACACAATCAAAAAACAAAAAAACAAAAAAAACCTTAGTGCACATAAAACAGCACCTTTGTAGATTATAAACAGTTTTATGAAGAAATAACTTCAACAAAGGTCCAAGTTCACTAGAAGCAACAATAATCTTATTAATATGGTACTTACAAAATGCAACATACACAACATAAGACAAAAGTGCTTAAATCTATCGATTTTTATTATTAGGCCTTCATGTTCTCATATGTTCAAAGGCTTTGACTACAAGCAACATTTCTACTGTATAAGTAATATTTTGATTCCAAAGTTAAGGAATTTAAGTAACTTGGTTAAAAAATAAATATATATAAAAAATAGCAAAACATTTAGCTTATGTGTTACACGTTTGTTTAATCTGACACAGTGAGTGTAACAATAGAAGCCTGGAAGATCCTCATGAGTCTACAAGTTTGTATGAGAACACTGAGAAGACTGAAGACCATCACTAGACTATATCTGTCAGTGCCAGTCACAAGTGTAAGTGTTTGTTTAAGTTTATATATATTTGGATCTGTAAAACACAATGAGCTTTTAGAATAGTAACTGTTAAGTCTGTTGAAGAACAAAATGTTTTAACAGCATGTTCCTGTAACGCACACACCAGAAAGCACTTTCCATAAAACATCAGCATCATCTACAAGCTGAATCAATTGTGGATGGTTAGATATGTATTTTCAGTCCCCTGATGCTATGAACCTATTATGACAAATATCTATCCCATATCTAGAGGACACATATGCGGATTTCAGTGACTACAGAAAATTTACCCATTTCGCCTACAGAGCGCTGCAGTGATGTCTCTCTGCACATCCCTGTATAAATTGGATTGATTTTAATAATTTTATATCTTAATGTACTTGAAGTTTGCACCAAGCAATAGGAAAATACAAGGATTGATTGGGACTCACTATCAACAGATACTCAATATTCAGTGACTCGGATCTGGGGCACAAAACAAAAAACCTGATAGGGACATCCCTAGTAAAAATATCTTGAGATTGTGTTAACCACAGACCTTATTTAAGGTGTTTAAAATGCCCCTATAGCACAGTGGCCCAGTAGTGCACAACACAACGCAATTAAAAAAGCAAACATAAGCTCACAACACAACAAAATAAAAAAAATAAAAAAAACATAAGCTCACAACACAATGCAATTAAAAAAGCAAACATAAGCTCACAACAACGAAATTAAAAAAGCAAACATAAGCTCACAACACAATGACATTAACCCACAACACAACAGAAATGCTCCCGACCACTAGGGGAGCAGTGTTGACAGTTATACACCGATATTTCCTCGAGCGCCACTAGAAATTCTCAAAGTAAGTGATTAATATGTGTAACTTAATATGTGTAATCGATTTTTAAATGAACAACGTGTTTTTACTGAACGTTTTGATATCTTGGTAATCTTAATGTATCGATTCATGAATCGAGCAGAAAATAAATCAATATTATTTTCGATTTGGACAGTTTAGCTCTGCTCTTCTGCAGACCAACTGCCCCCTAGTAGTCAGGATTTTTAATTGCGTTGTGTTGTGAGCTTATGTTTGCTTTTTTTTAATTCTGTTGTGTTGTGCACTACTGGGCCACCATACTATTGTGCCATTTTTAAGGTATATTGTTTTGGAAGTCTCCTACAATAGGTTTACATGCAATGCAAGGTCAAACAACGTTTTCAGTTTGTCAAAATATGCATTTAATATCACCTCATTTTTCAATGATTCTCAAACGATTTGTTCGAAGCAGTTCTAAGATTCAGTCTCTCTAAACCCCTCCTTTCTGTGAGCCTACTCTGCTCTGATTGGTCAGATGGCCCAGTCTGTTGTGATTGGTCTACCGGATACAGCGCATGTCAGAAACGATACGGACACTGCCATAGTACCATATTTTGAATGCTCGATAGAAAATATAAACATCAATTATTTGTCAAACTGTTTTAAGAACAAGCATTTTGTGAATCCCGCAATGAACTGATATGTTATTATGTTATATATGTTACCCCATGAAGTGTAGACAATACGGGAGTGGGAGTTTGAATAATTAACAACAGTTATTTCTTTTGGGAGACAACAACTTTATTTATCACACAGTTTGCATTCACATACAGCTACATTACACACTGCATGAAAGACAATATTCAAACCGGTGGAACCGGTAGTGATAAATTGTTAACTCATTTCTGGGTTTTGGTCTACAAATATACAATATCCCCACAGCAGTCTTAGTGATTTACATCAATCCAAATGACAGCTTACAAGAGGGCATTTTCAGAGTTCATTTGTGTGGTGAGGGAAAGCAAAACTGATCCTAACATTTGGATGTGAGATGCCTCATAAACTGTTGGGACAATGTCAACAGGTTAAATTCCCTGTAGACATTTTATTGATAACATTAATGATGACCTTTGAATGTACCGGATTGCTTTGCCCTTAGACAAACAACAAAAACCCAGTCCATGGTATACATTTATGACTTAACCAACATCAAGTGCGCTCTTAACTCCATTAAGATCTTGTCCCATTAGAAGTATCTGAGGTTTTCATTGTGGCCTTCAACATAACGCCCAAATCTAATAACCTCCTCATAACCTCGAAGTCAACAGAAAACCAAGCAAATGAGGGTTAAGTGTCATGCTAATGGGATGTTGGGTGTGGAGATGATGGTTTGCAATTCTTAGAGCCATTTCCTCTGTAATGCATGATTCCTACCCTCATTTACCAGCATCCTTTCATTGTCTGTACTTGGTCTCTCTATTTCCATCTCTCTTCTTGCCCAGTTGTCTCACATGAAGGCATAGCAGCAATGTCACAGCTCTACTTTCGCAGAACGGATAACTTCTCGTACAGGGACCGGATCCCTCTGCGGATAGTTCGAGCTGAGTCTGAACTGTCACCACTGGAAAAGGCCTACCTGTGTGCTGTGGAGAAAGGTGACTATGCCAGCGTCAAACAAGCGCTGATAGAAGCAGAGATCTACTTCAAAATCAACATCAACTGCATCGACCCTTTGGGACGGACAGCTCTGTTGATTGCCATTGAGAATGAGAACCTGGAAATTATTGAGTTGCTGCTCAGCTTTAACGTGTACGTGGGGGATGCACTTTTACACGCCATACGAAAGGAAGTGGTGGGGGCTGTGGAGCTGCTTTTGAATCATAAAAAGTCCAGTGGGGGCATGCAGGTAAGATGGCAATCACTGACAAATTTACTTCAGATTTTCCTGTATACCTGAAACAATTTGATGTCTCACCTACTGTAACATCTCTTGGGTCCTCTTTTCAATTCAACTTACACTTGCAGGAATTCCCAGTTGCCTTGGTAATCCCTTCTTTTGTGAAGCGACTGTAAATGTGCAGATTACGTCCAAACTGTTTCAGAGCGTTTCAAATAGTTTTCCTGACCATGTCACAGTGGTACCTGGAACCCGAGAAAGCACTAATCCTCTCTGAAAGTGATTTGTTCCCTGTAGACCTGGCTGTTTAATTAAAAGTTTTGGAAGTAGTGCTCTTCTTAATAGTGCTTTCTTGCTTTTCCGTGAAAATGACTTGTATTATCCTTTTCACTGTCTTGCAGCTGAAGATTAAGTAATTTTCCACTATGTTTGAAGGGTTGTGACCCCTGCTACAGATAAAGTGCTAATGACTTCAGTGGCACACAGTGTAGCAAACTGATCACCATGCCACCATGTATCACAGAAAAAGAAGGTGAATTTGTCATAATATCTGGCTGAGCAAATGAAATACATATTTTAGTGGGATAGCACAGAATAATTGAATCATGCATTGAACAGCTTAAAGGCTTTGTTCAGACAGGCTGCAAAAATGAAATTTATTGTTGTATACCACAGAAAATCCCACTCAAATGCATTTTTCATTGTAGTCTAAACAGCAAAACAAAAACACATGAAATTTTACCTAGCCTGATCCAGATCACATTTTGATGTGGTTTGCAACTAGATTGTAACTGGATTTTTGAAAAAGTGTTCTAGTGTAAACCACATTTATTTTGATCATTTATGGCATAATGTGTATGGAAAATAATGCACAATAGTGTCCAAATATTTTTTTTCTAAGTTTTACCTTGTATATTTAACTATGTCCCAAAGTCATCTTTTAAGTGTGAGTAAACAGTAATATTTTGTTAAAATGGACGTACAGCTACATCCGTTCCAAAATTTGAGGTCAGTATTTATTTATTTATTTTTTTGAAAGAAAGAAATAATTTCAGCAAGGAAACATTAAATTGATCAAAAGTTACAACATTTCTATGAACGTTGAACTTTCTATTCATAAAAGAATCTTGAAAACAAAAAATTTTCCACAAAGAAATATTAAGAAGCAAAAAAAGTTTCTTAAAGACCTAATCAGCATATTAGAATAATTTCTGAAGGATCATGTTACACCAAAGGCTAGAGTGATGATGCTGAAAATTCAGCTTTGCCATCTCAGGAATACAATACATTTCAAAATATATAAGGTATTTCAAAATGTAATATTTGTTTAATCAAATAAGTTTAGTCACTTTATTGTCCACATGTGCAGTAAATAAATGCAGTCCTGGTGAGCATAAGAGACATCTTACCAACTTCAGACATTTGAACAGTAGTGTATATACATTCATTTAGCAACACTTTTATTTGTTAATTTACGTTAAAGGAGGAGGGTCCAGACTGCTTGTAGACAACTGAATGTGAGAAATTTTAATGTTTAATATGGGGGCAATAGGAACGGATCTTTCACCTTTCTGTTAAAAGTGCCAATCAGCTTATTGATTAATTGGTTGACTCAAGTTGACATCAGCTACTGCTTACATGTTTATCTATAGCTTGCACACAAAATATCTTCCTGGGGGTGTAACGAAGATTGACTGACTGAATTGACATGCCTTGCATGGACTTTAATTTACTGTAGAGACAGACACCATGAAGCATCCTGGGGTTAAAGGTCACAGTGATAGCGTGTGGCTTCTTTAACAACAAATCAATTTCTTACTCAGTATTCTTGTCTTGTTTTCCAGTGAAAACACCATTAAAATAAGATACTACTGGGAAAGGTACTGTTTTCTGAGAAATCAACTATTAATGAGGTTTATGCTTGAAATATTTTCCAACAGGATTTCACAGGATTCAACCATTAAGTTTTTTTTTTTTTCTTATTTTAATAACTAAATTTAGTTTAATTTCTCTGCGAACAAGACTTGAAAACCATAATTCTGCTTTTTCAAGCAGATGTATCTTGTTTTAATCACATTTATACTAGAAAACAAGACAAAGATACAAAATAAGAAATTGATTGTGAACTTTATCAACCCTGATTTGTCTCTTTTCTAGGTGCCTCCTATCCTGTTGGATAAACAGTTCTCCGATTTTACCCCTGACATAACGCCCATCATCTTGGCCGCACACACCAACAACTATGAGATCATCAAGATGCTGGTTCAGAAGGGTGTGTCCATGCCCCAGCCCCACCAGGTGCGCTGCAACTGCATGGAATGCGTGTCCAGCTCAGACGTGGACAGCCTGCGACATTCCCGATCCCGTCTCAACATCTACCGGGCCCTGGCCAGTCCCTCGCTCATCGCCCTCTCCAGTGAAGACCCCTTCCTGACTGCCTTCCAACTCAGCTGGGAGCTCCAGGAGCTCAGCGAGGTGGAGAATGAATTCAAGTCCGAGTATGAAGAGCTTTCCCAGCAGTGCAAGCAGTTTGCCAAAGATCTGCTTGACCAAACGCGCAGCTCCAGAGAGCTCGAACTGATTCTGAACTACAAGGACGATATGAATCTCCTTGAGGATGAAGGGAATAATGATCTCGCCAGGTTGAAACTGGCTATCAAGTACCACCAGAAAGAGGTGAGTTTTGTGCTCTTCAGACGTCAACATTGGACAACAAGAGATTTGAAAGCAATCTACAACTACTTAAAGATCATTAGCAGTAGCACAAAATAATCACTCCAGATAGAAACAGCACTTGAGTGTATTACAAAGGTTCATCATTACAAACACAGGTGTTTATAGTTGTTTGTTTCAGTAGACAGGGACTGTGCTTGGACGACTGTTGGTTTGGCAATTACATCAATCCCCAATCAAGTGCATAACATACTTAATGTCGTGTTTTTTTATTTAGCAAATTTAGTTAGTAGAATATTTTCACCACAAGAAGGTAGGTTGTTTTTTATTCTCTCTAGAGCAGTGGCTCCCAACCATGTCCATGGATGTCCATTTCAGGTCTTGGAGTCTCTACTAATGAGCTGATGAATTGAATCAGATGTGTCAGACAAAGAAGACATGCCAAATGTGCAGTGTTGAGGACATCCAGGAAAGTATTGGGGAACGACTGCTTTAGAGGGATGCTGCAGAGTGGCTGCAATATATGGATCTTTGTTGCCCCCTTCTGTGCACATTAAACATTACAAGCACTTTCTGTTTGAAAGTTAGAAGGAAATTTCTTCTTTTGCAGAAGAGGCTTCTATGTGATATACATTAGCTTGCAGGTTTTTACTTTGCCATGCATATGTATGGTACTGTATTGCACTGCACTTGCTTAAACATGACTGAAAATAGAGAAAGAAGTGATGCTTACAAGCTGTGGAAGATGTAGCCTTTTATTCACCTGTGGCATCTGTATGTAATTTAACAGAAGCCCACCAGGATCTTAATATTCCATAGCTGAGTTATTGAAATTCCTCTAGAAGATCTTCCACATCACAGCCAGATGATAGCAAATTAGGCTAGATGGCCAAAGCATTCTATCTCATTATTTGTCTTTCATAAATTAGAGAAACAAAAAGAGAAATTAAACCTAAATGGTGGTCAAGATATTTTGATTTGATAGTTTTTTTTTTTTTTTTTTTTTTATATAAAAATAAAATAATTTTTGATACCTTTTCAATACCTTACAAGTGCCTATAAAAAAAAAATATATATATATATATATATATATATATATTATATATATATATATATATATATATATATATTTTGGGGTGGTACCTTTTCAATACCTTACAAGTGCCTATTATGTGTTCCTGTGACTCAGTGGTAGAGCAATGCATTAGCAGCACAAAAGGTTGTGGGTTCGATTCCCAGGGAATGCATGTTAAGTTTTAAATAAATAAATAAATAAAAAATGTTAGCCTGAATGCATTGTAAGTCACTTTGGATAAAAGTGTCTGCTAAATGCATAAATGTAAAAATGTAAATGCATATTAGTATGCAAATATGTACCACCCCAGTGACAGCTTTTGGATTTTTTCCCCCTGAGAGTGCTTAAATAAATACAGTATATACCTTTTGTGAAAAATTGAATAAATAAATAAAATACAAACCCGATTCCAAAAAAGTTGGGACACTGTACAAATTATGAATGAAAACAAAATGCAATGATGTGGAAGTTTCAAATTTCAATATTTTATTCATAATACAACATAGATGACATATCAAATGTTTAAACTGAGAAAATGTATCATTTTAAGGGGAAAAATAAGTTGATTTTAAATTTCATGGCATCAACACAACTCAAAAAAGTTGGGACAAGTCTATGTTTACCACTGTGTGGCATCCCCTCTTCTTTTTATAACAGTCTGCAAACGTCTGGGGACTGAGGAGACAAGTTGCTCAAGTTTAGGAATAGGAATGTTGTCCCATTCTTGTCAACTAGGCTTCTAGTTGCTCAACTGTCTTAGGTCTTCTTTGTCGCATCTTCCTCTTTATGATGTGCCAAATGTTTTCTATGGGTGAAAGATCTGGACTACAGGCTGGCCATTTCAGTACCCGGATCCTCCTTCTGCGCAGCCATGATGTTGTAATTGATGCAGTATGTGGTCTGGCATTGTCATGTTGGAAAATGCAAGGTCTTCTGTGAAAGAGACGACGTCTGGATGGGAGCACATGTTGTTCTAGAACTTGGATATACCTTTCAGCATTGATGGTGCCTTTCCAGATGTGTAAGCTGCCCATGCCACACGCACTCATGCAACCCCATACCATCAGAGATGCAGGCTTCTGAACTGAGCGCTGATAACAACTTGGGTTGTCCTTGTCCTCTTTAGTCCGAATGACATGGTGTCCCAGTTTTCCAAAAAGAACTTCAAATTTTGAATCGCCTGACCACAGAACAGTTTTCCACTTTGCCACAGTCCATTTTAAAAGCATTGGCTCAGAGAAAATGCCTGCGCTTCTGGATGATGTTTAGATATGGCTTGTTTTTTGAACTATAGAGTTTTAGCCGGCAACGGCGAATGGCACGGTGGATTGTGTTCACCGACAAAGTTTTCTGGAAGTATTCCTGAGCCCATGTTGTGATTTCCATTACAGTAGCATTCCTGTATGTGATGCAGTGCTGTCTAAGTGCCCGAAGATCACGGGCATCCAGTATGGTTTTCCGGCCTTGACCCTTACGCACAGAGATTGTTCCAGATTCTCTGAATCTTTGGATGATATTATGCACTGTAGATGATGATAACTTCAAACTCTTTGCAATTTTTCTCTGAGAAACTCGTTTCTGATATTGCTCCACTATTTTTTGCTGCAGCATTGGGGGAATTGGTGATCCTCTGCCCATCTTGACTTCTGAGAGACACTGCCACTCTGAGAGGCTCTTTTTATACCCAATAATGTTGCCAGTTGACCTAATAAGTTGCAAATTGGTCCTCCAGCTGTTCCTTATATGTACACGCCTCTTATTGCTACCTGTCCCAACTTTTTTGGAATGTGTAGCTCTCATGAAATTCAAAATGAGCCAATATTTGGCATGACATTTCAAAATGTCTCACTTTCAACATTTGATATGTTATCTATATTCTATTGTGAATAAAATATAAGTTTATGAGATTTGTAAATTATTCCATTCCATTTTACTCACAATTTTTACAGTGTCCCAACTTTTTTGGAATCGGGTTTGTACATATTTATGTTTGTTACATTTTATTTAATTACAAAATATATGTAGTATATGTAGTATGCTGATTTTCACTGCTGCTGACATCACAAAATGACAGTCACATGTTTAAGTCCATGTCTATGTCCATGTTCCATGTGCAGCCCAGATGGTTTTGCAAAAGATGCAGAAAAGCTCTCATGTAACAACCATATAGGGATTTAAACCAGATATGATGAGAACCAGATAGAGCACCCCAAGAGAAAAGAACATTGTGTTACTGTAAGCCTTTCTGTGCCTTTTTTGTTTGCTCTTTTTTAAATGGCACTTGTTTCTCATTAGGACATGGCTCTGTTATTTGTATTCTCCTGCAGAGAGCATTTCTTATGCAACTGCAAAAAGTGATGACAGTCTCCATGCATGATAGAAAGCAGAAAATGATTTTGCTTTGCTGCATATTCCAGTGAGAAAATGCAAGGAGATCATTAAAGTTCAGCAAAATCCCAATAACTCAATGTATACATTACATGTACTGTTTGTCTTGATTTATTTAGTTAACAGTGTCAATTTATTTTAGTTCATTCAGTGTCAATTTATTCTATTTTCATTATTCTGTGGTTAGTTTGTAGCACAGCCAAACTGTCAGCAGCTGCTCGCATCTCGCTGGTATGATGAGTTCTCAGGCTGGAGACGCCGCCATTGGGCCAGCAAGTTCATCACCTGCATGTTCATCGGATTCCTCTTCCCTTTCTTTTCGCTGCTCTACCTGATTGCTCCCAAGAGCCAATATGGCCTCTTCATCCGGAAACCCTTCATTAAGTTTATATGCCACACTGCTTCCTATCTGACCTTCCTCTTTCTCCTGCTGTTGGCCTCCCAACACGTGGACGGCAAGGACAATCAAAGGTCCACCAAGCAGGGTCCAGAGCCCACCACTGTGGAATGGATGATCCTACCCTGGGTTTTAGGTAATTTGTGTTTATGGCTGAAAAATCTGTCTGATTTGAAGTTTTTATTTCAAAGAGTTGCAGATTTATTTTCTTGGTTTACAGGATTTGTATGGGCTGAGATCAAACAAATGTGGGACGGTGGCTTTCAGGACTACATTCACGACTGGTGGAACCTCATGGACTTTGTCATGAATTCTCTGTATCTGGCCACCATCTCATTGAAGTTCGTCACTTACTTTAAGGTAACAAATAAAAATGAAGTATTCTTTTACACTTTTTGTATTAAACTGAATTTGGCTTAACTTTTATTTTTCATGAACATATGCTTTACAAACTGAAACATTTCCTTGATATTTTATGTGTGAATTAGTATTTGTCTAAAGCATATTCCAGGCCTTGGAACAATCCAGTTGGAACATTTATTAAAAAAAACTAATATACAGTAATATACAATACTGTTCAAAATAGGGGTGGCAAGATGTTTTTAAAAGTCTCTTATCCTCACCAAGAATCCATTTATTTAATTAAAAATAGAATAAAAACACTCATATTGTCACAAATTATTGGGGCCAAGCACCTCTTTTATGTTAATTTTCTTATTTTTCTTCTTCATCTTCTGCATCTAGTCTTTGGCAGCCCATAGAACTGTACGGTAAAAAGTTGTGAAATTTGGCACACTGATAGAGGACAGTCTCAACATTAACCACTGCAAATTTGGAGTCTCTAATTCAAACCATCATGTCTAAAGTTACACATATGTTTATGTTAATAACTTCTCAACTATAAGGTTGAGAAGCAAAATCTCCTCCTCCCTCTGATTCCTCGGCTCATGCCGAGTCAAATACATTCAGTAATTTACATTTTAGTGGGTCGAATTTTTCCTAGAAGGTTTGTCTAATTTTTTTTTCCTAATATTTTCTGAACGGTTTGTCAAAAACCCCCTAAGACTGGTGTCTTCAGATTCCCAAATGTACCCGCATTTCCCATATTGACCTCTAACATCTTGAGACCATGCCAGAAAAAAATGACCAAGAGTTTTTTGATAGACCAAATGGTTCTTGAATAATGTATCAATGAAACTGTTGGCATAATTTAGATGTGAATATTGTAATATAGTAACATGAAATCCCCAAATAAAACATTAATGAAAAGAAATATAGTACAAAGAAAAAATAAAACATTAATGAAAAGAAATATAGTACATTAATTTTATAAAAATAAAATTATTATATGATTATAGTCTCCAGTCTGTGTTGACCAGAAATAATTGCAAGTGTACCTACTAAAGGAACAATACCAAAGGATTAATAAATGTATTTAAAAAATGTAATTAAATTTACTAAAAAGTTTAATTTCAGCAAAAATGTTTGCATGGCAAGTAGAAATCTCACTTACTGACTAGTTGAAAGTGCTGCTAACCAGTGTTGGGTAGCTCTGCCCAGTGTGGAATCTCATTGGTTCAAAATTGTGGTCCGCATAACATTACAACACAAACATTTTTGATTGGCTGTGATTTGCATTCAAAACATTTGGACTTTCATTGTGGACAAACAAATTACTTGTCACTGGAAAATGTTTTGGGTTGTGCCCAGTTAGGACAAGATATTAGTCTAGTCTTAACTGGACAAACAAAGAGGTTTGAAATGATGATACTGTGTTGGTGCCGATAGCCTCGTGGTTAGTGTGCCGACATATACAGTGCAACTGCGCTCACGGCAACCTGAGTTTGATTCCTGTCTATGCTGGTCCCACTCGATCCCTCTCTCTACCCAATACTTTCCTGTCATCTCTCTGCTGTCCTGTCTAAATGATAAAGGAATAAAAAGCTGAAAAAATATAACTTAAAAAAGAAATGATGATACTGTAATTCTCAACACTTATATTTCTGCAGTGGTTTGATGACTACGGGAAGCGGCAGACCTGGGGGATGTGGCACCCCGCCTTGGTGGGCGAGGCCTTGTTTGCCATTGCTAACATATTTAGCTCCCTACGACTGATTTCACTCTTCACGGCCAACTCGCACCTGGGCCCCCTTCAGATCTCTCTCGGCCGAATGCTGCTGGACATCCTCAAATTCCTCTTCATTTACTGCCTGGTGCTACTCGCATTTGCAAATGGACTCAATCAACTGTATTTCTATTATGAAACTCCTGGCAAAATGATTAACAATGTCACATGCAAGGGTATCCGCTGCTCAGAGCAGAACAATGCATTCACCACGTAAGCAATCTCATATCTATAGATTTGATCTTAATTTTGCTTGTTTTGCAGTAAAATAGTGATATTATGTTTTTGGATTGTTTTCCCAGCATGTTTGAGACATTGCAGTCATTGTTCTGGTCTATATTTGGTCTTGTTGCCCTGTATGTGACCAATGTTGACGCCCAACACGAATTCACTGAATTTGTTGGAGCCACAATGTTTGGGACCTACAACATCATCTCTCTGGTGGTGCTTCTTAATATGCTCATTGCTATGATGAATAATTCCTACCAACATATTGCTGTAAGTGCTTTAAATTATTTGTTTGTTTTTTTATCTTTTGGACACAATTAAAAAAATTATACATTTATTTATATAGTTTTAAGTTTTTTATTTCACTTTTTGCCTCGTTTGGTGTAACAAATGAATTACAAATATTCTTTCAGTTTACTGTTTAATTGGCATATTCAGTTCTTCTCTTTGGTTGTTCCACAGGACCATGCTGATATTGAGTGGAAGTTTGCCAGAACGAAACTTTGGATGAGCTACTTTGAGGAGGGCGGCACGCTGCCTCCTCCCTTCAACATCATTCCAAGTCCAAAATCAGCATGGTACCTCATCAGATGGATCAAGACCAACTTCTTCAATATTAAACACAGAAAAAGAACAGAGACGTTTGGATCACTTGGGGTAATAAGCCATTTGCTCTCCTCTTCTGTTTATAATAAATATTCAAATTTGGGTTAGTTCACTTAAAAAATTAAATTTCTGTCATCATTTACTCACCGTCATGTTTCTGAACTGTTTTTTCTTCAAAAAAAGATTTTTATCAGAATGTTTACGCTGCTCTTTTCCAGACAGATGGTGATTTATATTCTTTATATACAGAAAGAACCAAACATCACCAAAAAAAAAAAAAAATTAATAAAAATAAAGAGTCCATGTCTTGTGAAGTCATACGATTGCTCTGTATGAAGAGTAATCTTTAAAATGTTCAAACGAGGCTAATTGATTCAGTGAACAAAATGATTGGAGCTGCTGAGGTTTTCACTACCTTGTAATATAGCAAAGTAGGTGTCATGAAAAATCAATACAATTGATCTATTCTCTTTTTTTCTCAGATGCGTGCTGCCGAAAACGTCCGCACAAACCGCCAGTACCAGGTAATGGTGTCTCTTTCAAAGCAACTGATCATTTAATCTGTCTACAAAGTGCACTTTGAATCAGATCAATAGATGAAAGGTTCCAGCTCACCACAATCTCTTATTTCATACAGTGTAAATCAACACAATTCCTTCTGAATTTAGACATTAATCTCCCATTTAAATGCACTTTGACTCTTCTGAAAGACTCTATGAGCTGCTTGTTTGGTTTAATCTTTTCCCGGTTCATAATCAAATTAATAAATTTTTTTAGGAGGTACTTAGAAATCTGGTTAAGCGGTATGTGGCAGCAATGATTAGGGATGCCAAAAAAGAAGCGGGATTAACTGAGGAGAACTTTAAGGTAAAGTGTACTTCACTGTATATATATATATATATTATTTACATACTATTATAGTTCAATACTTGATAATATTTTGAATTAATGAACTTTTATTTTTACATTTTCTGTTTTCACTTTAGTTTAACATTTAGTAATTTTGTTATGTGCTTTTGTCAATTTTATAAGATTTATTCTTAGATTTAATTTCCTTTATTTTATTTAATATTATATAACTTTATTTTTGTTGTAAGCCGAAACTTACAATTTCCATTTCAACAATTTCAAATATTTTTATTTTATTCAGCTTATTATATACAGTATACTTTATTATATATTTATTTCATTCAACACTAATTATTTTTTAAGTTTTGCTTTATAATAAAAACACTGCTTATAACAGCTACTTATCAAACAAAGAAAGAGTTAACACATAAAGACAAATAAGTATATATATATATATATATATATATATATAGATATATATATATATTTATATATATTAGTGCTGGACAATGTGTTTTTGTAATATGCGTGTGTGTACTATGTATACTTATGTATATATAAAGACACACATATATATTTAGAAAATATTTACATGCATATATTTATATTCATATAATTAATATCTAAATATATTTAATATATAAACATAATTTTTTTTCCCTAAATATATACATGCATATGTGTGTATTTATATATACATAATAAATATACACAGTACACACATATATTATGTACACAAAAACTTTTATTTTGGATGCGATTAATTATATTTGTCCATTTCTTAAATTGTTTTACATCAACTGTACATTATAGTTTACTGAGCAATGTGTGGTTATTATTATCATAGGAACTTAAACAGGACATCTCAAGCTTCCGTTACGAGGTGATGGGAATGGTGAAGGGCACTAAGAGAGGTGTGTCGAACTCAAAAGGGCACACAAGAGCTTCAAACCTAGTGTATCCTGATAACCCTCTAAAGTGCAATTCTACTTCAGCTGGAAGTCAACTAAAAGGCAAAATGAGACTGCAGAACATCACCACCTCTATGATCCAGGAGGGTGGACCCAAAGCCAACCCCTGGAAGCCTGGCGGCTTAAGTGGCCTAGCAGATGGTTTCGTCTCAAAAGATACTGTTAACAATCAAAATGACTGCAAAGGGCCAAACAACCCAGGAGAGATTTACTCTGTGTCAGAAGAAGCTGGTGAATCTGAAAGTGAAGAACAGGATGATGTCGAACAGGGAGAAAACGAGAACCAAAACAATGAAACAGAGAAGGACGAAATGAATGAGACTTTGCAAGAGGATGAAGAAATGTTATATATGCGTTATATGTGTGATGACGAGATGAAGGAGGAAAAAGAATATGAAGGAAGTAGATTATAACGGCATTCACGCTCTGAAAAATTAACAATCAGATTCCGAATGCTGCAAAACAAAGAGAAAGATGCTTGTCTCCTGAACTCTCTCTTTATCCCAGAAGCAGCTGTGGCGAAGGTCCAGTGCAGGGCGCTGCGTCTGTATGAGCTGAACATCAAGAGTTGTTCTGGAGTCTCAGGGATGATTGCCACTTTTAGGAGAATATGGGGTCCAACATTGTCATTCACAGTGATTTACACTCTCAACTGTGTAAATGCTCCTGTAGTTTATCGCTGCTCTGCTCCCTTTTCTGCTGAATCATATATGAAGGAGCAATAGCAGACCCCTTGCTATTCTAGACTTTTCATTCTGCCTTACTCTGTTAGATTTAGCATTTTATGCTATCTGTGTTTCCAACGTTAAGAGATGTCATTACCGTCATGCAACCTAATATCTTTAATAAAGGTTACTATGCAAATATTTACAACTTTTTACCTTTTAAGTCACGTTTTGCATTGAGCAAGAGGCAGTTGTATAAAAGAAGGAACTGGATGAAGGGTGTCTTTTTACAAACATGGATTAAAGTCCAAAGTAAACACTGCAAATCATAAAGTCAGTATGGTACAATGTACTGTGTAATCATGTCTGTTTCCTCCTCCTCTCATTTGTATTCATCCTAAAGAACAAGGAGAACATGGTATTATAGAGTTTGCACAGTACATAGTCCTTTATGCTTCTAAATGTCATATTCCATCTATCCTTGTTGTTTCCATTACAGATTATTGCCTCTTATTACAGATCATGAATTAATGCACAAATATAAATGAATAAATATATGCTGTACTATGACTCAGTATTATTGTGTGACTCAGTGTATATTTTCATAACCTGAGGGAAAAAAAGAAAATCTCACACTGCATTCAAACAGCAGTGTGACAGAGCTTAAACCAATATATGTTATATTAGATTTAATGTAAATTCTGTTGTGCTTCAATTTATTTTGACCCATGGCATTCCATATTTTAACCAGCATCAGGTTATCTCTTATACTAATGTAAATGGAGGATCTGTAGTGGTTTTACTGTAAATAGGCTCAGACTCCTGCAGTGCTGCACAGTTTGATGGGGTGGAAACGCTAAACTGTGGGCAGATTTCCCCATCTAATTTGATTCACATTCTCCATCCTTCACCAGGATACAAAGGCCCATCTATAATTTATTTGAATTAGCACCCTAGAGAGTCCAGTGTGCAGCCCAAGGGCACTTGAATGAAGAGCAGCGAGTCATTTGCACTGCAGCAAGGGGCAGTGCGCTGACACGCTATGCTTTGTGAATGCTAAAATCCAGAACTACTGAGCTAACCTCACAGGGATTTTCAACAGTTACATCACTGAAGAGAAAAATACAGAAAATGTGATCTTTGTGTATTTCTAGACAGGCTGCCAGTCTGTGCATTAGTGGTGAGGATGCTTCAGTGACTCTTTCTGCAGGTTACCAGTAGGTGACAACAAGCAATTTATATATGAATTCAGTTGATTCGTTCATACACAATGAATCATTCAGGAACAAAACAAACTTCTGTCTTTATGAGTGAGTCACTGAATCATACAATTTGTTCAAAATCAGAATAATTGAGAAACAAAAGGCCACTACTGTGTGTTACTTGGATATGTGCAAAAGCTGATTCTGCTTTGACTTCCTTTTTTAAGTATTTTTTGGCAGAGGGAAAATAGATGTTTTCTACATATATCCTAATCAGAGCCTCAGTACACGGTACATTTATATTTAAAGGGGTCATAGGATGCGATTTCAATTTTTCCTTTCTCTTTGGAGTGTTACAAGCTCTTGGTGCATGAAGAATATCTGTAAAGTTGCAAAGACTAAAGTCTCAAATCCAAAGAGATATTCTTTATAAAAGTTAAGACTTGTCCACGCCCCCCTAAAACGGCTCATTCTAACACGCACCCACATGTCTACATCACGATGTGGGAAGATTTGCATAACACCGCCTGTGGCAGGGTACCACCTCTGTCAACCTTGTTAAATTTTCAGTTCTACTGGCGGACAAATATGGACATTGATTCCGGTTAGAGAATCAGGCATGGTCGATGTGAATCCTTTCAAGCTTTTCTTTAATAGTACTTTTCAGGTAATCAGTGATATCCATTACAACATCATCTGAAGATATGATGGATCAAATGGTAGTATTTGACACAGGTTATTGCGTTGTGGTCTGTGAAACAGATAAAGAATACAATATGAATACAAAATCTGTATATATTCACTGCAAATTAACTCACAAAATATCAATAACTGATTAAATCACTCATCACAAACGAATACTCAACTATCAGATAATATATGAATATTATATAACAAAGTAAACTCCAATACACGGCATGACGCAGCATGAAATACAACAACACGTGTGAGTTCAATGTGATCAGACTCACGCGGCTTATGGAATTAGCGCCTATCCGCGATCACATCGCGATCGTCATTACACGTCTCAAAAACATTCCACAGATCGCCAGACATTCACAATTATAACTACAAAGTGTTAATGAAATATTTACATGATTACTCACATTTGTTTGCATAAACGCACAACACTGAACAATAATGGAGAGCGCACGTCTGTATCTGGCTATTGCATCAGTCTACTGGAAGTAGCAACTACAATATCAGTCCGTCAGAAACCGTTTCTTAATTTCCGTTCCGGTGGTCTTTCTGACATTGCCGCCCCCAATTACCAGCAGGCTAATTGTAGCCCTTAAGAAAGGCCATCCAAAGTGTCTTTATCCTCATCCCTCTTTGGAGGAAGTGGAATCAGTTTCACAAACAGGACGCAGATACATTTTGTCCTTGACTTTGACTTTAGCTGTCCGAATCCTCTTGTCTGCTCCTGCATAGGTCTCTGTCACGGTACCCACAGGCCATAGTGCTCGTGGGAGTTGATGGTCAATTAGGAGCACCACTTGTCCTACTGCCAACCCTTTGCCATCCGATGTCCATTTCTGTCTGCCCTGTAGTTCTGGTAGATAGCTGCGTATGAAAGCAGTCCAGAACTGATCAGCCAATACCTGGCTATGTCGCCACCTGCGTTTGCCCAAGAGCTCATTGGAGTCATAAAGGACTTGTGGTAAGGAGGCATCACGGCGTCCCATGAGTAACATGTTCGGGTTCACAGGGTCCGGGTCTGCAATGTCCGATGAAACATAGCCAAGTGGCTTGGAATTAAGTGTGCCCTCTACTTCCACTAGTAATGTTTGCAGCACAGATTCAGGCACGGATTGTTCCCGTAAAATGACTCGCAAAGCAGTCTTAACTGACTTCACCTCTCGCTCCCATGTACCGCCAAAATGAGGGGCGCTCGGTGGGATATAGCGAAACTGGATCTGCTGTTTAGCCAGTTGTGTCTGAAGTTCAGGTGTCATTTGACTAAAGGATTCTCTTAACTCATGATCGCCTCCAGTGAAGTTGGTGCCGTTGTCACATAGTATCTCGAAGGGCTTCCCTCTGCGGGCTATAAAGCGTCGTAAAGACAGGAGAAAGGCGTCTGTGTCTAGGTGTTCAAGGAGATCAAGATGTAAACATCTGGTCGTCAAGCACTTATATAAGATCCCCCATCTCTTTTCTTGACGTCGACCTATCTTCACCTGAAAGGGCCCGAAGCAGTCTACGCCAGTGGAGAAGAATGGTGGCTTGAACAGACGTAGCCTGCAGGGTGGAAGGTCAGCCATCTTTGGATTCTGTGGCTTAGAGCGCCAAAATTGGCAATCCTGACAGAAATGTTGGTGTCTGCGCACAGCTTCACGGCCTCTAAGCACCCAGTATCGACGGCGTAGCTCTGCTAGTACTCGTTCTGCACAAGAATGATTGAGCTGTTGATTTATGTCTTGGTTGAGCAACTTTGTGACCTGATGTTGAGGGTCTAGGACGATAGGGTGAATGACATCAGGAGACAGGGTTTCAATACGACGAAGTCGTCCTCCCACTCTGATAAGACCAATATCTTTGTCATATTCTGGGGCGAGAGACCTCAATCGGCTGTCTGTCGAGATGAATTGTCTAGCTTTCAAAGCCCGCAATTCTTCTGGAAATGAATCAAGCTGTGCCTGTGCTAAGAGGAGCTAACAACCCTGAATATACCTTGAGGCTCCAGAAGAGTTGTCAGAGTTGGCCGCCCCATCACAGGACTCCACAGTTGCTTGAAGTAGCTCCTTCCAGGTTCTGAATTGACTGAAGTCTAAAAGCACTGGACTGGGAACAACTGTGATTGCTCCAACAAAGGATGCTCTTTTTATCTCACTCAGGTCTGGTTCAGACTCTGCACTGGGTAATGCTGGCCACTTATTCTGTGGTTGAGTCAGGAAGGAAGGACCGGATCTCCATTGGTGAGGGCAAGCTAGTTCCACTAAGGTAAGACCCCTGGTGATGTGGTCAGCGGGATTTCTAGCAGAGTCAACATACCTCCATCTGGAAACGTCTGTCAAAGTCTGGATCTCGGCTACTCTAGACCCCACAAAGACTTTGTATCGGCAAGATTCTGATTTTAACCAATGCAGCACTGTGGTTGAATCAGTCCAGTATGTGACTTGGTGTATGGGAATGGTAAGTTCAGTCTGTATGACTTTAGCCATCTGAGCTCCAGAGAGCGCCGCGCACAACTCCAGGCGGGGCATAGATAGACATTTCCGAAGGGCCACTCTAGATCGAGCTAGGACAAAGGTGACATGGACTTCATCACTCTCGTCGGTGACCTGAAGGTAGGCAACAGAACCATATACCCTCTCCGAGGCATCGCAAAAGACATGTAACTCTCTGACAGTGGACGGAGTGTCGGACTTGCCAGGACCATAAGGTCGAGGGAATTGTAGTTTGGTGATACTTGAAAGCTCTGCAATCCATGTGGACCATTTCTCACGCAGATGTAAGGGTTCAATAGGGTCATCCCAGCTTAGGTTGTGTTTCCAGAGATCCTGGATCAGAGTCTTTGCCCTCGTAGTGAAGGGTAGGATGAACCCCAAGGGGTCATATTGGCTTGCCAAAGTCTTATACAGGTTCCTCATAGTGGGCTGAGCAGGTTCTGCTACACGGTTTCTATACCCAAGGGTGTCGTCGAGGCAATTCCATTGTAAGCCGAGTGTAAGTTCTTGCAGGTCAGTGCTACTCTGAGACAACCAGCACTCACTACTAGCTGATCTGGCTTCCGACGGGAGGTGCCTGAGAATGGATGGCACATTGGATGCCCATTGTCGGATTTCAAAGCCTCCCTGTAGCAAGGACTGACGCAATCCATCTATTATGGCCTTGGCCTCACCTTGATCAGGGGTACTGTGAAGACAGTTATCAACATAGAATGAGGTCTCCACAATATCAACTAGTCCAGCCATGGTGTGTCGGTATTCTTGGGCATGATACTGAAGAGCATAATTGGCGCAGCACGGGCTGCAGGTCGTACCAAAGGGAAGTACCTGCCACTCGTAAATGTCTGGGTGAGCTTCCTGATTCATGTTCCTCCAGATGAAACGCAGGACCGATTTGTCACCAGGTAATAAACGTACTTGGTGGAACATGCCTTTTATGTCCCCGCTCACTGCAACTGCATGTTGCCGGAACCTCAATATCACACCCAACAGAGATGGCCCAAGTGTTGGCCCTGGAAGGAGTTGTTCATTCAAGCTCTGACCATGGTACTGAAAGGAACAGTTGTAGACTATTCGATCCTTTCCATTGTGGTGCACTATGTGGTGGGGAATGAACCACGACTCTGTGGACTTGTCTACCTCATCTGGTGCTATCTTAGCAATGTAGCCTGCTGATTCAAGCTTTTGAATCTCAGAACAGTAAACTTGTGCTTGCTCAGGATTCCTTGGCCAGTTTTCTCTCAATGTTTCTTAAGATGGGGAGCACAGACTCCATACCTGCGTTAAGCAAAGTGATAGGAGTGCGCCTCAGCAGTGGAGTAGCATACCGCAGGACACCATCCACATTCACTCTGACAGTGGCAGTCTGCAAAAGGTTATAGCACTGTTGGTCTTGTTTCGATCTTGTTATCACCTTTTCATTGTATGGAACAGTGTCAACTTGCCACAAGCGCTCAACATGCTGATACAGCTCGTCACGTGTTGGGGCTGTCATAATATGCAAACATTGTTGCAGACCTTTAAGGGGCTGAATTGGACACATTGGGCCTTGCAGTACCCAACCAAGCTTGGTACATATGGCAATGGGGCTGCTCTCTGCTCCTCTTCGCACTGGCTGAACTGGCGTCAGGAGGTGTGGCATATCAGACCCTATGAGGAGTAAGGGTTTGACGTTGTCAACTGGCTGTAAGGGTAGACCTCTCAAGTGGCGATATGCTTTCTGGAGTGCTGCCACAGGGTAAGTATGTTCAGCAAGGCTTAAACCAGAGGCAGTAAAGGCATTTCGAATGACATACCTCTCTGTAGGTTTGGTGAGAGAAGACACCTCAAAAGTTACTGTGGACCCATCAAGTTTGGTATAGCTCTGGTGGATTGTCTGCAAGGGAAGAACTTCTGGAGCTCCATTTAGCCTGAGTTGTCGAACCACTTGGGGAAGGACTATAGTTCTTTCAGAGCCATCATCTAAGACAGCGTGATCTTCCATTGTTTGGCCACCATTGTGCAAGAGAACTCTGACAACTTTTAGCATGACTTTCTGTGAGCGGTTGGGTCTATCTAGATAGATCTGTGTCGATGGTAGGCTCACCATAAGCACTGCTCTGGAGGTGTCATTAATCGAGTCATGCAGCACGGTAAGGTGAAGCTCCTTGCAGACTTTACACGGTCGCTTGAGGTTACAGGAGTCAGCTGAATGATTCCGACCACACTTCCAACAACGTTTGCCCTCTGCGATCCAGGTGATGATCTGTGCAGTGGTCAGCCTTTTGAATTTATCACAGGAGTTGAGATAGTGATTTTGGTTGTCGCAATGAGGACAATAGGGCTTTGGCTTGGAGATGACTTTTACTTGTGCCAGTGCAGAAGGCTTGACAGATTTCTCTGATGTCAGAAGTATAGGTGTCGAACGCTCTCGATGATATGGAGTGTATTTACTCTTCCCAGATGACTTTATAGTGTCGGACTGAAATACAGCGGCTGCTCGGCTTGAGATACGTTTAGCTTGTGACTTCGTTTGTAACCAGGATGCGAAGTCGGGGAGAGTATAGGTTCTGTCTGTACCAGTTTGTAGAATTTCCATGGCTCAGGCAGTATTCTACAAAGCCGTCTCGGTAAGCAGGTGGCAGTTTACTCAGAAGGCGGTCTACGTGAGAACCACACATGAGCTCATACCCATTTTGACCTTCCAGTGTTCTCAGCATGCCTACTAGGGATTGGACAGATAAGGCGAATGAGTCAAATGCATTGGAATCACCCATTTTAAGGGGGTGGTGTACTCATGATTGCACCTAACTCAGATTGCACAAGCTGCCTGGGCTGGCCATACTTCTCCTGCAAAGCTTGCAAGGCTGTGGTGTATGGCTGTGGGTGGTGCATATATGCTTTAGCCAGTTGTTGGGCACTAGCAAATTTCAGGTGACTCAGCAACACTTGATATTTGTACTGCTCGCTGATGTGGGTATGTTGACTTAAGAGATTATCTAAGGCCAACTTCAACAAGGCAAAGTCACTTTCAGTGCCACTCTCAAACACTGGTAGTGTGGGGCGAGGAATGCCATAGGCTGCTGCCATCAGAAGTTCTGTCCCGGGTTGGGGTATGTAACCAGCTTGAGGAACAGGTAGAGGTGAATATGGCTGAGGGCAGATGGGTGTGTTAGATAAGAGAGGTGCTCTATGATGAGTGGTTGGAATAGGCTGATTCTGACTCATAAGAGGGGCTGACTGCCTTGGTAATGGTGTATTCACATGTGAGGTTGATGCAATTGGTGCAACAGGAGGTTTAGTCTGTGATATCAGAACACTACCTGTGTATGGTGTCGCAAGCTGAGTCGCTGCTTGTTGCACAGGGCTGAATGGAGGTAGTGGTATTGAGACAGGGCTTGGCTGCTGCAAGACATGTGACATATTCTCCTCATAATGTGCTACTTGTGATCTTCCTTGGGTTTGAGTGACTATACATGCGGACAACTGTGCGGTGTAAGCTGGAACTTGTAATGGCATAGTTGCTTGTAATGTCAATGGAGGAGTTTTGAGAGACTGAACTATGCTCTGTGCCTCTGATACAGTCTGCGTGGCTTGGATCATGGATGATACGGGGCAGGGAAATTGCTGAGGTACAGAAGACTGGACTGGGCTGGCATGAAGTAACTGCGATGGTGGCACGGTTGTGTCTGGGGATCCTTCAGGACCTGCATCGTCCACACTCAAGTCTTGGCTGAGCAAAGAATTCACCAGTTTGGCCACTTCTAGGTCAGTCTCTGCCTTTTTTAGCTTACGTCGTCGTTCTAATTGGTTAGTTAGTGCTTCCTTTGCCACGAGAGCCTCTTCCTGAACACGTTGAGCCTCTTTAGCTTGTGTTTGCAGTCTCTGATATTCTATTTCTGCCATCGTGTCCTCCTCTATCTGCTGAAGTAGGTTGTCATACTGCCTCTGCTTGATTCTCTCATCCACCATGGCTGCCTGACTGCTTGTGAGTGCAGAAGTAGCTTGCACACCAGAGATAATGGAATGACCACTGGATCTGGAATGAGAGCTGGCTTTACTGTGGGACGTTTTCCTCGATTGGCTCTTATGTTGGCTGTGACAGCGAGAAGAAGAGATTTGGAGGAGGGTCCACTGGGGGTATGTAGCCAACCTCATAGTCACTCAGATGTGAAGGTGGTTTACTTTGTCTCTTGGGTCTGACCACAGGCTCCGCTGCATCACTAGCTGCAGTGTCCATATTGTTTGCTGTTGCCAGGATCCGGCTCGAAGGACCAATTTGTGGCAGGGTACCACCTCTGTCAACCTTGTTAAATTTTCAGTTCTACTGGCGGACAAATATGGACATTGATTCCGGTTAGAGAATCAGGCATGGTCGATGTGAATCCTTTCAAGCTTTTCTTTAATAGTACTTTCAGGTAATCAGTGATATCCATTACAACATCATCTGAAGATGTGATGGATCAAATGGCAGTATTTGACACAGGTTATTGCGTTGTGGTCTGTGAAACAGATAAAGAATACAATATGAATACAAAATCTGTATATATTCACTGCAAATTAACTCACAAAATATCAATAACTGGTTAAATCACTCATCACAAACGAATACTCAACTATCAGATAATATATGAATATTATATAACAAAGTAAACTCCAATACACGGCATGACGCAGCATGAAATACAACAACACGTGTGAGTTCAATGTGATCAGACTCACGCGGCTTATGGAATTAGCGCCTATCCGCGATCACATCGCGATCGTCATTACACGTCTCAAAAACATTCCACAGATCGCCAGACATTCACAATTATAACTACAAAGTGTTAATGAAATATTTACATGATTACTCACATTTGTTTGCATAAACGCACAACACTGAACAATAATGGAGAGCGCACGTCTGTATCTGGCTATTGCATCAGTCTACTGGAAGTAGCAACTACAATATCAGTCCGTCAGAAACCGTTTCTTAATTTCCGTTCCGGTGGTCTTTCTGACACCGCCCAAATGTTCACACAAAGAAAGAAGGCGTAACTTTTATTCTTGCTGTTGCCACTGCTGCCATGTTTGGTGATGCTGTGTGTTTCATTGTGTTGGCCTTCCAAAAGAGGACACAACTACAAATCAGTTAAGTTGTATTTACAACACTGTCCCAGAACAGTTCAACCCAAATATTCAGATGCGTGCATCGCATTTTGCGGAGGACGGGGACTGTTTCCTTTGAGAGTAGCCTACAATGCCAGTGTCTGTTTCTATAAAGTGGGGCAGTTCCAACTTTGCAAGGATAGTCTGGCACTTCTGACTCACAGCCTGTAAGTACATTTTCATATTTAAAGAATTTGCCACTGATGATTCAAAGTTTTGAGCAGTGCAGAGAAGCGCTTGTTGGTTGTCATTTCTCCAGACATGGTTTTATGTTTACGCAGCGCAATACACAATCAGAGCACACCTCGTTTTTCAGAACGATGAGCTTTGTAAAAATCAACACATTTCAGAAAGGCGCAGCATAGAGCAGCAACAATAATGTACATTATGTGGAAAATAATGTGTTTTTTGAACCTTAAATCTCATAAACACATTGCAATACACCAAATACACAAAATAATGTTCTTTTTAGCAACGTCATATTCAATTCAATTCAATTCAATTCAAGTTTATTTGTATAGCGCTTTTTACGATACAAATCATTACAAAGCAACTTTACAGAAAAGTAAGTTTCTACAATATTTAGTAGTAGCTTATCAGTGGTGACTGTCAGTTCATGTGCATATGGCAGAAATGTTCAGAAAAATCAATAAAAGAAGTAAACAAAAGGACGATTAATACTATTAACAGCAATTATGCAAAATGTGGTAGTTCTGTATGTTGTCCTCCCTGGGTGGCCACTAGAGGTCTCACGAGTGTCACGGTGTCTGTTCTGTGTCTCCCTGGGTGGCCACTAGAGGTCTCACTTCCCCTTAGTGTCACCTTCGTCAGAACTACATTTCCCACTAGCCTTATCTGTTCATCACTGTTCATTGTGTTCAGCTGTCACCACTTACCTTGTTTGCACCTGTCTATAAATACCCTGGTTGTTTCTGTCTTTGTTACGGAGTCCTTGTTGAATGTCACCCTGCGTTTTCCTGGTTCCCTGGTTTCTCGTGTTTTTGTATGTTGTTTATGTTTCTTGTTTTGGACGGATTACCTGGATGTTGACCTTTGCCTGGCTAAGTTTATGATTTCTGGATTGCCTCAATAAACATACTGCAATTGGATCTACCTGTCTGTGTGCGGTTCGTGACAGAAGGACTCCGTCACAACCTAGATCCAGCGATATGTTTTTCGAGGATTCTCCCCCAGCCACAGAGCGGGAGAGGAGCAGGTTTGAGGGAACTCGCCTGGTGGTCTTCCGGGGAACCAGGGGAGGTCGCCAAGGAGGGAATGGTCGAGAGGAGGTGCAACATCGCTCTCAACCCTGGCTTCCCTTCGACCCTGGGCTCGTGGGGGACGGATCAGTGCCACTGTCTCACCATGGCGGACGGAGAGGGGAGAGGAAGCGCAAAGTCCGCCATGGTGGCGCCACTGCCCACGATGGCCGCAGAGCCAGTGCCACGAGGCAGGAAGGAGGCCGTCAGGCCTAGATCCAGCGGTGTGGGATTTCGAATCCGTTCCCCAGCCACCGTGGAGGAACGGAGGGGGAGACTCCGGAACTTAACCACCCTTCGTCAAAGGGGGAGTGAGGTGGGTGGCCTGGCGCAATTGTTTTGGACCATGGCGGTCGGGTTGGGTTATAATGATGCAGCACTGAAGGACTTTTTTAACAATTGTCTGGATGACCCTTTACCTCAATGGGAGATGAAGGGGCTGGAGATCCTAGACTTTTGGGGGTTTACCCGTTACCTGTGCCATCGGGCTCAGTGGGATACATCAACCACACTTGAGTCTCCAGACAAGATGGCCGCCAGCCCAGCGCCACAGCACAAGATGGCCGCCAGCCCAGCGCCACAGCACAAGATGGCCGCCAGCCCAGCGCCACAGCACAAGATGGCCGCCAGCCCAGCGCCAGAGCACAAGATGGCCGCCAGCCCAGCGCCACAGCACAAGATGGCCGCCAGCCCTGCGCCACAGCCCAAGATGGCCGCGGAGACAGTATTAAGCTACTTTTCCAGGATGTGCCAGATCCCAGAGTGTCCCAGGAGTGTTTACATCACGGCCGCTGAGCCAGCGCCAATGCCCAAGATGGCCACCAGTTCAGCACCACAGCACAAGAGGGCCACCAGCCCAGCGCCACAGCACAAGATGGCCGCCAGCCCAGCACCACAGCACGAGATGACCGCCAGCCCAGCAACACTGCACAGGATGGTCGAATCTACACCTGTGTTGGCAGACAAGATGGTTGACTCAACGCCTGAGTCTTCCGTCAAGGAGCCACCGACACGCCATCATAGAGGCCGCAGGAGGAGGAGACAGGCGTCAGCCGTTCCTCAAAGCCCGGAGGACGTTCCCGAGCAGGCCGCTGCCGTCCAGGAGGACGTTCCCGAGCGGGCCGCTGTCGTCCAGGAGGAGGTTCCCGAGCGGGCCGCTGCCGTCCAGGAGGAGGTTCCCGAGCTGGCCGCTGCCGTCCAGGAGGACGTTCCCGAGCGGGCCGCTGCCGTCCAGGAGGACGTTCCCGAGCGGGCCGCTGCCGTCCAGGAGGACGTTCCCGAGCGGGCCGCTGCCGTCCAGGAGGAGGTTCCCGAGAGGGCCGCTGCCGTCCAGGAGGAGGTTCCCGAGCGGGCCGCTGCCGTCCAGGAGGACGTTCCCGAGCGGGCCGCTGCCGCCCAGGAGGAGGTTCCCGAGCGGGCCGCTGCCGTCCAGGAGGACGTTCCCGAGCGGGCCGCTGCCGTCCAGGAGGACGGGCGGGCCGCTGCCGTCCAGGAGGACGTTCCCGAGCGGGCCGCTGCCGTCCAGGAGGACGTTCCCGAGCAGGCCGCTGTCGTCCAGGTGGACGTGCCCGAGGTTCCCGAGGCGGGGCTCGAGGTGGTTCTGGAGGCCGAGGCGGTGCCCGAGGCTGTGCCCGATGCCGAGGCGGTGCCCGAGGCTGTGCCCGATGCCGAGGCGGTGCCCGAGGCGGTGTCCGATGCCGAGGCGGTTCCCGATGCGGTGGCCGAGGCGGTTCCCGATGCAATGTCCGATGCCGAGGCGGTGCCTGATGCGGTGGCCGAGGTGGTTCCCGATGCAATGTCCGATGCCGAGGCGGTGCCTGATGCGGTGGCCGAGGCGGTTCCCGATGCAATGCCCGATGCCGAGGCGGTGCCCGTTGCCGAGGCGGTGCCCGATGCCGAGGCGGTGCCTGATGCGGTGGCCGAGGCGGTTCCCGATGCAATGTCCGATGCCGAGGCGGTGCCCGATGCCGAGGCGGTGCCCGAGGCGGTGCCCAAGGCCGAGGCCGTTCCCAGGGCGGTGCCCGATGCCGTTCTGGAGGTCGAGGCGGTGCCCGATGCCGTTCCCGATGCGGAGGCAGTGCCCGATGCCGTTCCGCAGGTCGAGGCGGTGCCCAATGTTGTTCCAGAGACCGAGGCGGTGCCCGAGTTGGTTCCGGAGGCCGAGGTCGTTCCCGAGGCGGTGGCCGATGCGCAGGCCGAGGTCGTTCCCGAGGCGGTGGCCGATGCGCAGGCCGAGGTCGTTCCTGAGGTGGTGCCCGATGCAGAGGTCGTTCCCGAGGCGGTGTCCTTGTCCAAGGCCGTTCCCGAGGCGGTGCCCGAGGCCGAGGCCGTTCCCGAGGCGGTGCCCGATGCCGAGGCCGTTCCCGAGGCGGTGTCCGAAGTCGAGCCCGAGGCCGTGCCCGAGGCCGTTCCCGAGGCCGTTCCCGAGGCCGTTCCTGAGGCCGTTCCTGAGGCCGTTCCTGAGGCCATTCCCGAGGCGGTGCCCGATGCTGTTCCGGAGGCCGATGCGGGGCCCGAGATGGTTCCGGAGGCGATACCCGTGTCCAAGGCCGTTCCCGAGGCGGTGCCCTTGTCTGAGGCCGTTCCCGATGCCGTTCCCAATGCCGTGACCTGGCCATCGCCACAGCCTGCTCCTTACTGGCTCCCCGATTGGCAGGTTCCGTTCGGGCCACTCAAATGGCGAATTCCTCCCTGGCCGTCTGCACAACGAGAATGGACTGATCCACCGTGGCCACCTGAACTGCCTGGCCCCTCGTGGTTCCCTGAACTTTCGGGTCCACCGTGGCCACCTGAACTGCCTGGTCCCTCGTGGTCCCCTGAACTTTCGTGGCCACCGTGGCCACCTGAACTGCCTGGTCCCTCGTGGTCCCCTGAACTTTCGTGGCCACCTGAACTGCCTGGTCCCTCGTGGTCCCCTGAACTTTCGGGTCCACCATGGCCCCCTGATCAGACCGAGCCACCTGGGCTACCAGGGGAGCCATCGCTGCCGGTCCCAGTTCCCCTACACGGGCCTGGCCCGCCATCCCTCCCCCGTTCTGCCTCCACCAGTCCACCTCCCTCCTGGTCTCTTTGTTTTGTGTTTATTTTGTTCTGAGGAGCATCTGGAAGCTGCTCCTTAGAGGGGGGGTAGTGTCACGGTGTCTGTTCTTTGTCTCCCTGGGTGGCCACTAGAGTTCTCACTTCCCCTTAGTGTCACCTTCGTCAGAACTACATTTCCCACTAGCCTTATCTGTTCATCACTGTTCATTGTGTTCAGCTGTCACCACTTACCTTGTTTGCACCTGTCTATAAATACCCTGGTTGTTTCTGTCATTATTACGGAGTCCTTGTTGAATGTCACCCTGCGTTTTCCTGGTTCCCTGGTTTCTCGTGTTTTTGTATGTTGTTTATGTTTCTTGTTTTGGACGGATTACCTGGATGTTGACCTTTGCCTGGCTAAGTTTATGATTTTTGGATTGCCTCAATAAACATACTGCAATTGGATCTACCTGTCTGTGTGCGGTTCGTGACACTGAGGGGTTGGCATCATCTCTTCTCAGGTGTTCTGGATCCAGACTGGAGCTTGTGTAAATCCTAGTTACCACGGGATGTAAATCCCGTGGCAAAGCAGAGAAACAAATAGAGACATAATTAGCGTAGCTGCTGTTCCAGCCAAGTAAAATTAATTTGTTTAACCCAAGCTAAAGAATAATAATGCACATTTGATCAGATATAACTGCAGTCCAAAATTATGAGATGCATTATTTGAATGCTTGGCCAAAGAGGTGTGTTTTTAATCTAGATTTAAACAGAGAGAGTGTGTCTGAGCCCCGAACATTATCAGGAAGGATATTCCCAGAGTTTGGGAGCCAAATGTGAAAAAGCTCTACCTCCTTTAGTGGACTTTGCTATCCTAGGTTCTATCAAAAGTCCAGCGTTTTGTGACCTTAGGGAGCGTGATGGGTTGTAGCGTGGTAGAAGACTAGTTAGGTACGCAGGAGCTAAGCCATTAAGGGCCTTATAAGTAAGTAATAATATTTTGTAACTGATACGGAACTTAATAGGTAGCCAGTGCAGAGACTGTAGTATTGGGGGTAATATGATCATATTTTCTTGACCTGGTAAGGACTCTAGCCGCTGCATTTTGGACTACCTGTAGCTTGTTTATTGAGGATGCAGGACAACCACCTAGCAGTGCATTACAATAGTCCAGTCTAGAGGTCATGAATGCATGAACTAGCTTTTCTGCATCAGGAACAGGTAACATGTTTCGTAGCTTGGCAATGTTTCTAAGATGGAAGAATGCTGTTTTTGTAACATGGGAAATATGATTTTCAAAAGACAAGTTACTGTCTAATATAACACCCAGATTTTTTACAGTAGAGGAAGTAACAGTACATCCGTCTAGTTGCAAATTGTAATCTACGAGATTCTGTGTAATGTTTTCTGGTCCAATAAGTAATATCTCTGTCTTATCTGAATATAATAGAAGAAAATTATTGGTCATCCAATCTTTTACATTTTAACACACTCTGTTAGCTTAGATAATTTAGAAGTTTCACCTGGTCTTGTTGAGATATATAGTTTAGTATCATCAGCATAACAGTGGAAACTAATCCCGTATTTCTAATGATATTACCAAGGGGCAACATGTATATTGAAAATAGCAGAGGACCTAGTACAGATCCTTGTGGCACTCCATATTTTTACTGGTGATAAATGAGTTGACTCCCCATTTAGATAAACAAAGTGGTAGCGATCGGACAGGTAGGATCTAAACCATCTTAAAGCCTGCCCTTGGATACCTGTATAGTTTTGTAATCTATCCATGAGTATGTCGTGATCTATGGTGTCAAACGCAGCACTAAGATCAAGTAAAACTAGCAATGAGATGCAGCCTTGGTCTGATGCAAGAAGCAAGTCATTTGTAATTTTAACAAGTGCAATTTCTGTGCAATGATGGGGCCTGAAACCCGACTGAAATTCTTCATAGAGATCATTTTTTTGCAGGTAGGAGCACAATTGAGCAGACACAACTTTTTCTAAAATTTTAGACATAAATGGAAGATTTGAAATGGGTCTGTAATTTGCCAGTTCACTAGGATCTAGTTGTGGTTTCTTAATGAGAGGCTTAATAACCGCCAGCTTGAATTGTTTTGGGACATGACCTAAAGATAACGACGAGTTAATAATATTGAGAAGCGGTTTTTCTGCTACAGGTAACAACTCTTTCAGTAATTTAGTGGGTACAGGATCTAATAAACATGTTGTTGGTTTAAGATGCAGTTATAAGTTTATTTAGCTCTTCCTGTCCTATAGTTGTAAAGCACTGCAGTTTATCTTTGTTTGCAAAAGAAAAACCTAAATTATAAAACGCAACAAAATCAAAAACTAATATCTTATTTCTGATGTTATCTATTTTATCAGTGAAGAAATTCATAAAGTCATTACTATTTAACTGTGAGGGAATATTTAGATCGGGTGGCGTCTGGTTATTTTTTTAATCTAGCCACTGTGCTAAATAAAAACCTTGGATTGTTTTGGTTGTTTTCTATGAGTTTGTGGATATGCTCGGCCCTGGCAGTTTTTAGAGCCTGTCTATAGCTGGACATACTGTTTTTCCACGCAATTCTAAAAACTTCCAAGTTAGTTTTTCTCCATTTGCGCTCAAGACTACGAGTTTCTTTCTTGAGAGCGTGGGTATTACTGTTGTACCATGGCACAGTACGTTTTTCTCTAAACTTTTTTAATTGATGGGGGCAACAGCTTCTAATGTATTAGAGAAGATAGTGCCAGTCATTTTGTCTAGTTCATGTGTATTTATGGGTACACAGAGCAGTTGAGATAAATCAGGCAGGTTATTTGCGAATCTGTCTTTGGTGGCTGGAACAATAGTTCTGCCCGGACGATAACGCGAAGCTATATAGTTATTATTATTATTATTAATACGCAGAATGCACGATACAAGGAAATGGTCAGTAACATCATCACTTTGAGGTACGATATCTATGTCAGTAATATCGATTCCATGCGATATAATTAAGTCTAGCGTATGATTAAAACGATGAGTGGGCCCGGTGACATTTTGCTTTACTCCAAAACAGTTTAATAAGTTAGTAAACGCAAGTCCTAATGCATCATTTGTATTATCAATATGAATGTTAAAATCTCCGAAAATTAGCGCTTTATCAGCGGTAACCAAACAGGTCTGAGAGGAAATCTCCAAATTCTTTTAGGAATTCTGCATATGGCCCTGGTGGTCTATACACAGTAGCCAGAGAAAGAGATACGATAGATTTCTTTTGCATATCTGACAGTGTAACATTAAGCATAAGTATTTCAAATGATTTAAACCTGTATCCTGTTTTCTGGGTAACACTAAGAATATCACTATATATTGTTGCAACACCTCCCCCACGACCAGTCTGACGGGGCTCATGTTTATAACAGTAGTTTGGTGGAGTAGACTCATTTAGACCAATATAATCATTTGGTTTTAGCCAGGTTTCAGTCAAGCAGAGTACATCAAAACTATTATCTGTGATCATTTCATTTACAATAACTGCTTTGGGTGTGAGTGATCTAATGTTTATGAGCCCAAACTTTAAAAATTGTTTTTGTTCATTTATTTTGCGTTTTTCTGGTTTAATCACGATAAGATTTTTTCTAGATCCTACATTAAATTTATATTTTGACCTCACTATTCGGGGAACAGACACAGTCTTAATAGATTGGACAGCGCAAGTACTTCTATTTAAGTGGGTAGAACAAAAGCCATCATAGCAGTTATTTGAGAACTGGCTTACTAGTCAAATGGAGCGTAGAGTTCTGGAGATGTTGTCCGAGAGCAGCTCCGCTCCGACTCTGCTGGGGTGCAGGCCATCAGCGCGAAAAAGCCTAGGTCGCTCCCAGAAAAGATTCCAATTATTAACAAAGAGCAGTTTCTGTTCTTTACACCATGACAATAACCATTCATTTAAAGCAAAAAGTCTACTGAACCTTTCGTGTCCTCGTCGATACGTGGGCAGCGGTGCTGACACGATGATCGTCGCCGCGGGCGTCGTGCTGCGAACCGTCTCGATCAGACTCCTGAAGTCCATCTTCAGCGTCTCCGTCTGCCGCTGCGTGGTGTCGTTAACCCTGGCGTGAAGCACGACCGCTCTGGGGCTCTCGTCGGCCTTCAGGATCGCGGGTATCTGCGCAGAAACATCGAGAACACGAGCACCAGGGAGACAGTGAGTGTGCACTTTACCTTCGGCTAACGTAGCATGGACGTGTCGGACGATGGAGTCTCCGACGATCACAGCGTCGCGTTCCGTCTCGCGGAGGGGAGAGAAGCGGTTCCGTGTGGAGATCTCGAAGACCGGAGGGGGAGAAGTCGTCGCCCGGGGCCTGGCTCGCGTCCTCCGCTGCGGATGCACCCAGGGTCCGTGGTTTGTCCCGGCGCCGGCGTGAAGGACATCTGGGGGCAGATCGCGTCCTGGGTGCACCGGGCCTGTGCAGAGAAACACACGGGGTGGAGGTGGTGGGACTGTTAGCAGCGCGCTGTATACTTACCCTGGACTTGTGAGCGTCAGCCCGGGAGGTTTCCAGCGCGGTTCTCCGCTCTCTCAGCTGGGACTGCCTCTGCTCCAGGACCCGAATCTGCTTCTCCACGGCCTCCAGCTCGAGCTGCACCGAATGCAGCTCAAACGTGTCGTCACTTGCACTCAAAGGTAGACAAACATCCGCCATTAAAGCAAGTAACAGTGAGTAAAGCAATTGTAATGTGTGTGAATGGAGTATTAGCGATGCACGCGGGTTTAGCGACAACCACGCTGGTGATGCTAATGGGCTATAAGCTACTAGCGGACTCGGGAAATCAAAATAAAACTAGTGATAACAAGGCGCTCCTGATTGTTTTTGTTGTAGAATACGATAGAGGATATATTCACACGTTATAGAAACGAAAATGATGGTGTATAAAATAGATTTCAACAATAAAAAAAATAGAAGATAGAGAATAACGTGACGGAGCTCAAACTAGAGGCATACGACAGCAACAAACAAAGCGGTATATTTGACCCCTCATATGACCCCTTTAAGTAACTATAAGTTTTTGACTCAAAAGTCCCATTACATAAACATCTCTTTTGATTTCAACAACCTACAATAAAAATGTATCCACAATTTTATATTATTTAGCAGTTGCTATATAAGGTTAGTGTTATGGCCATTGCTATTTGCCGTTCTTGCCATTGGATTTAAATGGAGCCTCTAACTCACATAGATATGTACACTGCTCTCTCTCAAAAAAAATTACTTCCTTCTATTAAACAAAAAAAAGTTGATGAATAAAAAAAATATTGAAAAACTATATTTCAATGTTTTTTTGCGAGCGAACACAAAGGTTCTCAGGGGAATGCAAGACTTTTGTGAGCAAATACAAAATTTTGTGGGGGAATGCACATTTTTTGCTCTATCTCATATTTTTCCACCACCATGCCCTCTTGGAACACACCTCTTCATCCCAAATGTGGATGTATTAAAATACAGTTTGTGAGCACTATCAAATTTCTTTTTTAGCTTATTATGTCAGCTTTTATTTTTTTATATATTTCTGTTTATTTATTTATTTATTTATTTATTTATTTTGCAATATATTAGTATTTGCATATGTACAGTGTCTAAAAATTGGTCTTCAGTGTTAGACTGAAGAGTCTGTGGATAGTTTTTGGGGGTGCACATAAATATATTATATACACATATACTCACAGACACACACACACACAAAGACAAAGACAAAATATATATATATATATATATATATACAGACTTGCGAACCCAACCATGCATACACAAACAAACAAACAAAACAAAACAAACAAACAACAACAACAAAAAACTCAAACTTGCAAGCACAACCATGCACATGCAAACAAACAATACACTTTTCACTCATACACACATATTCACTCATTAATAAATCACACTCACTCAAATCACCTCTCTCTCTCTCTCTCTCTCTCTCTCTCAATAGTCAAACTTTTCATGCTTTTATGTTGGACTCATTTCAGTTTTAGGCTATGCAGTTTAAATTTTTATTGCATTAACAACTCAACAAGCTGTACTGTATGAGGCCAAAATGAATATTGCATTTTTTTGTTGTTGTTGCAAATAAAACTCCTATAGTCCATAACTATTGTAGTTTTAACTTTTTTTAATATATAAATTCAGTTAAATCATCAAACATTTGTGACTTGACTTGCTTGACCCAAGCTATGACTTGACTTGACTTCAATTGCTTGACATAGGCAGTGGCTTGACTTGACTTGCTTGATTCTCACAAAAATTGACTTGGACTTACTTGAGACTTGAAGGTTAAAGACTTGAGACTTGTGACTTGCACACGTGTGGGACTTACTCCCACCTCTGGTTACTAACTAATATTTTAATCTATAGACTACTGAACGTGACTACTAGATCAGTATCTTCTAGAACACAATCTAAATTACTCTGTAGACCTTTGTTCAGCTTGTCACTTGTCAAAACTCAGGAATTTATCTTTATTACCAGTGCATTTCTCAGAAATGTTGTAAAATCTAAAGTTACTGTAAAAGAAATCTGCTTAGTGACCCTAGTGGACTTTTTATGGGACTTTGTTAATGTTAAATACAATCACGTCTTACAGACACGCCTGTTCAGCAGCCTTCTCTTAAACAAAGAACCAGGAAACTAGTGTGCTGTTGAGCTGTCTTTCTTCATCTACATGTATTCCAATGGCAGAAGCTAGACTTTATGTGAGCCGGGAAGAGTTCGGCTGTTCGATCTGTCTGGAACTACTGAACGATCCAGTGACCATCCCCTGTGGACACAGTTACTGTATGGACTGTATTAGACGCCACTGGGATGCAAATGCTCATGGGAGACAATACAACTGTCCCCAGTGCAGACAGACCTTCACTCCAAGACCTGTTTTAGGGAAAAATGTGGTGGTTGCTGAAATGGTAGAGAAACTGAAAAGAACAACACTTCAGCCTGCTCAAGTTTCTCACACTAAAGCTAGACCTGGAGATGTGGAATGTGATGTCTGTACTGGCAGAAAATATAAAGCCATCAAATCCTGTCTGGTGTGTCTGAACTCTCTCTGTCAAAGTCACTTTCAACAACATGAAAATGTCTTCAAAGGTGAGAGACACTGTTTGATTGATGCTACTGAGCAACTAGAGGAGATGATCTGTCCAATACACAATGAGCTTTTGGAGATTTTCTGTCGTACTGACCAGATGAGTATTTGTATGCGGTGTACGATGGATAACCACAAAAACCATGATGTGACATCAGGAGCAGAGAGAATGAATCAGGTATGAATTAGAAAAAAATAAAAAATAAAACAATAATGCAACTAATCAAATGCTTGGCCATCGCATACATGCCATGTAGTTACTTTCGGTTTTGAATTGCTTGCCAAGTCATTTCAACAAAGTTAATCATCCACTGAAGAACCTAAGACCCAAATGAAATCCCTTTGACCAAGCACTTATGCATAAAGTATAATTATGGCTTGCAAACAGTACATTACAAATGTCTTGCCTTGTGTAATAGTATGCATTTTTAAATTTACACAAATCCAAAAGATACAATTAAAGGGTTAGTTCACCCAAAAATGAAAATTCTGTGATTAATTACTCACCCTCATGTCATTACAACCCCATAATATGTTTGTTAATCTTCGGAACACAAATTAAGATTTTTTTTAAGAAATCTTAGAGCTTTCTGACCCTGCATAGAAAGCAACATAACTACCACATTCAAGGCCCAGAAAGGTAGTAAGGACATTGTTAAAATAGTTCATGTGACATCAGTGGTTTAATTTTAATTTTATAAAGCTAAGATAATATTTTTTGTGTGCAAAGAAAACAAAAATAATGACTTTATTCAACAATTTCTTCTCTTCTGTGTCAGTCTTAAATGCGCGTTCACAAGAGTATCATGACGCATATGTGTGATGCTGCTAACACAGGAGCTGGCTTTCTGACATAGAATGTACATCTTTCTTAGTTCATAGCCTGTATAGTCTGGTTCAAATAAATGAGGCTTGCAAGTCATCCTCTCTGTCAAAATCATCAGACATGTTTACGAAGACTGTTTTTGTCACAGTGTCTGGTTGTTGTGCCCTGGACTGGCCACATGATGGTGCACTCCCGTTTTACTTTAACTTGTCATGCATTCCATTTCCCATAGTTCTTTGCACTGATTATTCTTTCATTACCTCCAGCTGTCTATCATTTACCTATTAGCTCACTGTTATTTAAACCCTGTTCTCAGTGTGTTTGGTTGCTGGATTATTGTTTGCAGTTCTCTGTTTTTGTGGGTTCATTTGTGTATTACTTTTTGTTTGTTTTCTGTTATTCTGTTTTTGCCCTGATTTGGATTACACTGTATGTTTTTGGACTCCTTAATAAATGATGCACTTGGATCTTCTTGTTTTGGTGTATTTTGTGACAGAATAATCCAGCCACTTCAAGATCCAGCAGTTTTACTTTGTTTGTTTTTGGACTATGGATATCCGGATATCTCCTCCTGCCACTAAGAAGGAGCAGATGACTCGACTTTTGGCATTGATGGCTCTGAGGCAGCAGGGAATGGAAGTTGGAGGTTTTGCCCAGACCTTTTGGACTATTGCGGTGGGGCTGAATTACAATGAGACTGCACTTAAAGATCTTTTAAATGTCTGTCTGGATGATCCTTTGCCCCAGTGGGAGAAGGAGGGACTTAGGATCCTAGACTTCAGGGGCTTCGTCAGGTATCTCCATAGTCGAAGTCAGTGTGCAACACCAGGCAAATCAGAACCCTTCTACAGGGGTTTTCCCCACCACCCATGCCCTTCCGACTCCCACTGGCAAGCAAAGGTCAAGAAGGAGGGAAGCAAGGTCCACTAGGGTTCTCCTGGAGCCCGCTCCAGTCCTTGAATCTGCGCCAGAGCCTGCTCTAGTCTATGAGTCTGACCCAAGTCCGGTGGTCCTGGAGGACCTGACTCCGGTGTCTCGAGTCCGGTGGTCCTGGAGGACCTGACTATGGTGGTCTCAAGTCCGGTGGTCCTGGAGGACCTGACTCCTGTGGTGTCAAGTCCGGTGGTCCTGGAGGACCCGACTCTGGTGGTCTTAAGTTCGGTGGTCCTGGAGAACCCAACTCCAGTGGTCTCAAGTCCGGTGGTCCTGGAGGACCTGACTCCGGTGGTCTCAAGTCCGGTGGTCCTGGAGGACCTTACTCCGGTGGTCTTAGATTTTGCCACAGAGCCACACGATTTCACTGCTGCTACCATAAGTCAAGAAGGCTGTCTTTGCTTTTGGCCTCTGTAATGATCTGCAGGCATGGGAGCATTCAGAGTCCACTCCAGAGTCTGCTCCAGTCAGGGAGCCCTCAGACTCCACTTTAGAGCCCACTGCCGACCCGAAGGCAATCCCAGCACCACCTAAGCTCCTTGGCCTGCCGGTTTTTTTCGCTTTATCCTTGCCGCCAGCTCTGCCCTGGCCTCCTGCCCTGCAGGCGCTGCTCTGGCACCCTTGACTACCTCTGACATCAGGCCCTCTTTTGCTACATGGGCCTTGCCCGCCATCCCTCCCTCTGATCTGCCTCCTTTCCACCTCCCTCCTGAACTTTTGTGTTTTCTGGTGGAGTGTCTGGTATCCGCTCCTTAGAGGAGGGGTAATGTCACAGTGTCTGGTTGTTGTGCCCTGGACTGGCCACTTGATGGCGCTCTCCCCTTTCACTGTTACTTGTCATGAACTCCATTTCCCATAGTTATTTTCACTGATTATTCTTTCATTACTTCCAGCTGTTTATAATTTACCTATTAGCTCACTGTTATTTATACCCTGTTCTCAGTGTGTTTGATTGCTGGATTGTTTGCAGTTCTCTGTTTTTGTGGATTACTTTTTGTTTATGTTTTGTGTTCCTGTTACTCTGATTTGGATTACACAGTTTGTTTTTGGACTCCTTAAATGCTGCACTTGGATCTTCTTGTTTTGGTGTATTCTGTGACAGTTTTATGTAAAGTGTGCATTTTCTTCTGCTTGTAAATAAGGCACAGCGCAACCGGGTTCTATGTCAGAACGCCGGCTCCTGCATCAGAAGAAACTGTTGGATAAATATTTGTATAAAATATTTATATACAGTGTGTATATATATATATATATATATATATATATATATATATATATAAATAATCAATTTCAATTTTATTTTTTTTTTTTTTCTAATAGTTTCATTTTCATTACGGTTGAACCACTGATGTCACAGTGGTTATTTTAACAATGTCCTTACTACCTTTCTGGGCCTTGAACATGTCAGTTGCACTGATGTCTATGCAGGGCCAGAAAGTTTTTTTTTTTGCTTTCCGAAGATGAACAAATGTATTGCAGGTAATTAATGACAGAATTTTTGGTTGAACTATCCCCATCTTAGTCAGGTTATCATCATATTTAATTTTTGTTCTTCCCCAGAGTTCTTCATCTTATTTGGTTCCTCCTGAACCTTTCAACTTTAATGTTGTTTCTCGTTCTGATTATGGGAGAAAATCCTTCTCTAAAAGACTAAAGAAAAAAATGGACAATTTCTTTAATTCGGAGGTAGTGGTTGTATCTGGTTGGGGTAGGTTGCATTCATTCAGGAATAAAGCATGTAAATAAAAACTAATGTATATTAAATACAAAGGATTACATAAAATATGTTAATTTTTTTCATAGTAATGCGCTGCAATTTTCCTACCGATGGACCCAAGAACAGGAATCAGATCCTACAATGTATGTCACTCCACATACCCTCAAACATGTACACATATGACATGGCTTTCCACTGACTTCTACTGTTTTAATAGTGAATTTAAAGGCATGAAACAGAATAAAGTTGTGATAGTGTTTTCTCCCTATTGTTATGTATATTTGAGTTAAACGGCTTCTTAAACAAGAAGAAATGTAGTTTTTTTTTTTTTTTTTTTTTTTTTACATATGTAAATACTGCAATATTAAAAAAATAAAAAATGTAATTGTCCATTTTGATTTCATGGTGGCTTTAAATATTGTGTTTAATATTGTATTATATCTCCCTCAGATTCACACAAGCTCTCAATGGATTCAAACACAATTAATGAATCACTTCTACTTTCTGGAGGGAACAGAGTGGCTACAAACACTGGCAAAGTCCAGCTATATCCCGAACATCCAGACAGATTTGATTGTTGGCCTCAGGTCCTGTGTAAAGACAGTGTGTGTGGACGAGCCTACTGGGAGTTTGAGTGGAGTGGAAGAGCTGGTGTGGGAGTATCTTTGGCCTATAAGATCATTTGCAGGAAGGGAAATGGTGATGAGAGTAAATTTGGATGTAATGATCATTCTATGAATTTTTACTGTTCTCCTTCCAAATACACATTCTGGCACAGTAACAAAAAGACTAAACTACATGTAAACATTTCTAAATTAAAGACTTCTAGATTGGCAGTGTATGTGGATTACAGTGCTGGAATTGTGTGCTTCTTCAGCATCTCTGACAAAATGAAACTCATCTACATAGTCCAGACCAAATTCACTCAGCCCATCTATCCTGGGTTTAGGGTTTATTGTGGATCATCAGTGAAACTGTGTGATCCAGCAATGAACTGTACATAATTTTTGAGAGAGATGTGAGATTCAAATCGATGTTTTGGTATTAGTTTTCTTTCAATAAATCTGTTAAAAAAAGGGAAGAAAAAGAATAACAGACAAATACAAAAATGTAGATAACATTTACATATACTGCCATTAAAAAGTTTGGGATCAGTAAAAATTGTAATGTCTTTAAAGACATTTCTTTTGCTCATCAAGGCTGCATTTATTTAATCAAAAATACAGGGGAAAAAACAGTAATATTGTGAATTTTTACGACTTAAAATAAGAGTTTTCTATGTAAATATATATTAAAATGTGATTTATTCCAGTGATGCAAAGATTAATTTTCATCAGCCATTACCTCAGTCTACAGTGTCACATGATTCTTCAGAAAATGCTGATTTATGTATTATCAATGATGGAAACAGTTGTGCTGCTTGATATTTTTTTGGAACCTGTGATACTTTTTTCAGGATTCTTGGATGAATAAAAAGTTAAAAAGAACAGCATTTATTTAAAATAGAATGTTTTTGTAATAATATACACTACCGTTCAAACGTCAGTAATTTTTTTTCTTTCTTTTTTTTCAGCAAGAACATATTAAATTAAAAATAACATTACAAAAAAATCATATTAAAAAATCAAACGTCAGTAATTTTTTTTCTTTCTTTTTTTTCAGCAAGAACATATTAAATTGATAAAAAATTGATAGTAAAGACATATAACATTAGAAAAGATTTATGTTTTAAATAAATGTTGTTCTTTTAAACTTTTTATTCATCAAAGAATCCTGTAAAAATTATTACAGTATCACAGGTTCCAAAAAAATACAAAAATAAAAATAATAATACATTAAAAAAAAGAAGAAGAAAAAAAAGCAGCTCAACTGTTACCAACATCGATAATAAATCAGCATATTACAATGATTTCTGAAGGATCATGTGACACTGAAGACTATAGTAATGGCTGATGAAAACCCAGCTTTGCATCACATAAATATTATATATATATACTGTATATATGTGTGTGTGTGTGTGTAAACTGAAAAGTATAAATTGTTAAAAGACACTTTTTTATGTATTTCTATAATTGCTACAGTATCACTGTGTTAGCAGCATATTAACAGACTGAAATCATTTGTGAGTAGAGACTTATATGCACTTTGCATGATGAACACTATTTGTGTGATGCACATTGTATGTTCCAAATCGGATATGAGGTTTCATTTCAGGGAAGGCGGTAAGTGCCTTAGAATTAGAATAATTGTGGAACTAATACATAGAGTAAAAATACTCATTATAGCCAATCTGTACACACAGACTGGACTGGGGCAAAATTTAAGCAACTAGTGAAATCAAATGTATCTCAAGAAAAGCAAAACGTATATTACATTAAAGAATAATAAAAAAAAAAGTTCTGGGAAAGTCATAACATTGTTCACTTTGTGAGTTTTACTGTCTTTATAAATAACTTTTACATTTATCCCAGGTCCCTTCAATCTGACCTGTAACATCAATAGTGCATGCAAATAATAAACAAATACTCACAGCTAAGTTATTTTTCACTCTTTAGTTTTTGAAGTGATTATTTTTCTACAATTTTTATATTGAAAGTGGTGACAAGTAAGTCTGTATGAGTGAGTCACTGAATCATACACTGAACTGACTCACAGAGATCATCACTGGTGCTGCATTAAATCCCACTTTAGCATCGTTTGGAACTAACTGGACAATAGAAACAAGCGATATACATTTATAAAATTGTAAGTTACTACATCATGACAGCGGTTCTTTTTATTCATATTACAATTCTGATACAATACTTACATTGCCAAATTAAAGCTAGAAGACTGCGCTCACCTAGCGCAACTACAAAAATACAAACAACCTTTGCAAAAACGTTCCAAACTAAGCTCTTACATATCAATAAAAGGCAAGTCTCAACAGGTAAAAGTATGCTACTTTCAACAAAAGGTCCAAAGGAATACTTTTGATTTAATGCTTGACTTACCTATGGAGAACAAACTTCGCAAGCTTGTCATATGGTTTGAAACCCAACATTCCATTCTCCATCTTGTAAAACACTGTTTGCCCTTGTTGTACCCCATTGTTTATCTCTGTGTATTTTAGCGAGTCTTCAAATTTTGCTTGCAATTCTGTAAAAAAAAAAAAAAAAAAAAAAAAAAGATTCCACACGTGTAAACACCCTCCGAATCAGCCTGCTGCTGTAGCCACGCCCCCAACTCTCGTTATTGGCTGCACAGAGGTATGCAAATGCACATGTTGACAGGCAGGTGGGACAACCTATCATTGCATTCGATCCTAAGACTTCCACAGAAGAAATATATTTACATTTATATATTTAGACCACTTGAATTACTGATTTCTGTTAGGATGTGAAGAGGCTTAAGGGACTATCTTTATAATGTTTCTCATTATTAAAAACAAACAAACAAAAAAAAAAACAACAACGACAGCAACAAAACTTTCCTTGCTATTACAGGACGCTGCAAAAGGGAATCCAATTGTTGTCATGTGTGTACTGCTAGGACTCCACCACTAGAGGTAGATGCACACACAGGGTTAAAACAGATATAAATTAATCATCATAGTTCATAAACCTGTGTTTTCTGACAAAAAAATTCAAATCCCTTCCCACGATTATTCCCATCATCTGTTCACTTTTTCCCCCACTTACCTTTCCATGCCAGACAGCATGAGATAAATGCAGATGAGATTCTTGGGAGCTTTTAAAACAGTCCCATCTGGCTTTGACTTGTCCAAAGGACTGCCTGAGGCCTGAACAGCAAGCTCCAGCTTAAAACTATCAGAATCCAGATATGGACAGCAGCCCGATGATAAAGAAACTGGCAGGAGATTGAACAGTTACTTATCCTTTCATGTGATTCCTACAGTAGCTTTCTACAGATAATGAAAATCATGTTTCTGAGGACAAACTGACAGAGCACCTGAGAAATGATGATGTAATTTAATGATAAAGCTTTTTTCTGACACTTATAAAGATTTATACTGAGCTGTAATGATAAAAAAGTGTAATGTTTGCAGAATATGTGCATAAATGCATCTAAAACATTCAGCATACAATGTGGATGTTTTACATGTAATGCACCTAAACATTTTCAGATATCATACTATTGTAAGGGCCTCTGCTTCTCTTTTCTGTCTCTGTTAATGTAGAAGGTCCTTCTTAGGCGTGCAGGGTTCTCACGGAGGGGGCGGATCCATAGGATGCAGGTTGATTCTCTCTCTGTATTAATCTCCGTGAGTGTGTCATTGTGTGTGTGTTTGAGACAGAAAGAGAAGGGGAGGGCTGCTATAAAGGCCGGTTCCCTGTTGCTCGCTCCCATTCCTTCTGTTTTTTCAGTGGGTTTGATCTGCAGGGGATACTCCAGTATGATACTCCTGTTCACGGCCACCTTTACCATCCTGGCGCTGTCCTCCCTGGACCAGGTGGAGTCTTCAGCCTATGACAAGATAGTCACACACAGTCGCATCAGGGCTAAGAATCAAGGGTAAGGGTTGACTGTTTTAAGGGTTCACCTTGCTGGTTGGGAAAAGGTGGTCAGATTTTTTTAATAACTGTTAATGGCAAATGTAAAATTACATATTAAAAGTCTGGGATTTTTGGGGGGGAATGCTATTTAACTTTAACATTAAACAGAGAAAATTTATGATACATTAAATGATTTTGCACCGTTTCTTGGACACTAATTTGTATGAAAATTAGTGAAATGTATCATTAGAACCTTTGTTCAAATCATCCTGACACCTTTTTTTTTTTTTTTTGCCTTTCACTCAGATTATGTAGATTTGTAATGATTTTAATGGAAAATTTATGAAATTGCAAAATTACATTAAATTGTATTTAAAAAAAAAAAAGAAAATACAAAACTGACTTTTTCACAAAGTCTCACACTGCCACTGTATTTCATATTAAGTCTTATATTTATCTTATACACAGTATAAATCTATGTTCTTTTAAGTTATATCTACATAACTAAAAAAAATGTATTAAATAAAAAACATGTGCATGTATTTGAAGCTGAAGCTGAAAAGTTACATTTCTAATTATTTCTCATTTCTAATATATATATATATATATACATACATATATATATATATATATATATATATACATACACATATAATCTGTGTCATCAACATAATTTAACAATGCTGAATATTTGAATCTTTTTTATTTATTAACCATACATTTCTAAAACATAAAAGGACTAAAAAGCAATTTTCAGTCAGCTATTTAAAGTAATTTGTCAGGACTTCTATATAATCACCTGCCTAATTGAACACCCTGTGGCCTGTAAGTCTGTCATGTATGCAGTTATCAACCATCCCCAGAGGGTTTTTTCTAATGCATATGCTCCCTCCGCTCTCTTTTCCAGGCCCAATGTGTGCGCTTTACAGCAGGTCATGGGGACTAAGAAAAAATACTTCAGCACATGCAGGAACTGGTATAACAAATCCATCTGTGGTAAAAAGGCGTAAGTTATCCATCGCTTTTCACTCTGACCCTCTCTGGTTTTGTGAGGTTTCCGCCCACGGACTTATTAGAGGTCAGGGGTCACCTGGACACAGCACCTGTAGTTCTAAAGGTGACGGTGGGTCATATTGGTGATGGATTAGATTGGTTAGGCTTGTTCAGTGCTGTAGGGTGTGTTCAGGGAAAGTGAATGAAGCAGAAGCATTTGAAGCTGTTTTGTAGTCTTTATACAGATCGGTTTTGTTCTTTGTTTTGTATTAAGACAGTTGGATTTTTGCCAAAACAAGCTGGTCCACAGCAAAAAATACTCCCTAGAGCAATATGATTTATGATACAAAAACATATTACACTTTGGAGCTCTTCTCCCAGCCCGCAGCAGGATAAAACAACAGCTGTCAGCCGAGTGCATCTTACTGTACTTGTTTATGGCAGATAAACCGCAGCTCATGTGCGCTGACTATGACATGTTTATTGTCGCTCCACTGGCTTCTCTCTCTGTTTTCTTCAGAAATGCCACACTAATTTACTGCATGTTCACTGAGAGGATGATGTAAGGGTGTTTCTGGGCTCTGTGAGACTGTGATGGAGGCCTCAGGGACTGGTGACTAGTAATTGGCAGGCAAAACTTTTCAGGCTCAACTCAGCCTTTCCACTGGCAGAGATCTGTTGAGTGTGAAAGAAAAGAAAAAAACCTTTGGCCTCAGTAAATGTCTGTGTAGGATTGTGCATATTTTTTCTGTCATTCTCTTTTTTGATCGTTGGTATCTCCATATGTTTGGTTTCCATGTTTTATTAGGACATTCCATAGACGTAATAGTTTTTATACTGTACAAATTGTATTTTCTTTTCCCTTTACCCTAACACTACCCCCAAACGTACCCCTCACACAAAACTTTCAGCATTTTTAGATTTCAAAAAATAATAATAATAATAATTCTGAATAATTTATAAGCTGTTTTCCTCATGGGACCAAAAATGTCCCCATAACATCAAAATTTACTGTCCTTGTAAACTAAACTATAGGGAATATCAGGCACACACACACACACACACACACACACACACACACACACACACACACACACACACACACACACACACACAGTGTTTTATGTTTTTGAAAGAGGTCTCTTAATGTTCACCAAGGCTGCATTTATTTAATAAAAAATAAACAGTAATATTGAGAAATGTGGTTACAATTTAAAAGAGATGTTTTCTATTTTAATATATTTTCAGATGTAATTTTTTCCTGTGATGAAAAAGCTAAATTTTTTAGTGAGTGTTCTGTAAATTCTCCAGTGGCATTCCCTAGCTGAATGAAAGTAAACATATCTTATAATAAACTTAGTAATTTACAAATTTTTCAATGTCTGTCACTTTTGATGAATTTAATGCTTCCTAGCTGAATGAAAGTATGCATTTCTTTTATTAATTTTATTTTCTTACATTTTTTTCTTACCCCAAACTTTTGAATGGTAGTGTGTCAAGGTTTCTACATATTAAGCAGCAAAAAGGTTTTCAAATTAAAAAAATAGATATGAATTTATAATACCTTTTATATAAAGCATATATACAAGATATATAATATATACAAAAAATATAATACATTCATATATTTTAGATGTGGTTAATTGTCCAATTGTACTATTGTACAATTAGCTGTCCTTTTTGCGGCCACTGTACAATTGTATGGGTGTTGTCTCAGTGTGTTTGGTTTTGTGTGTGTGTGTGTGTGTGTGTGTGTGTGTGTGTGTGTGTGTGTGTGTGTGTGTGTGTGTGTGTGTGTGTGTGTGTGTGTGCGTGCGTGCATTTAATCGTGCAGCAGCATGTCCAGAAAGGCCCGATTCTTCATACCATAGTCTTCAGACATACATTGATTTTGGAAGAGAGAAACCAAATAATATAATCTCAGCTTCTTTTTTTAAGCTTTAAATTATTTCATAATTGTTGTCCTCAGTTTAACCTTCTCATGAGAGGCTTATAGAGAATTATTGTGTAAAGATTTACAATGAGTCTCCTGAGAACTTTAATCAATCTCCTGTGAAATTGTCATCCTTTTTCTCCTGGATTTCTTCCAACATATATGGCTGCAGTCCCTCTGGTCACTGTAGGAAACATATGAAAGAAATTTAAAATGTGTCTACTGGGAGGTCAGTAATAAAAGCACTAAACACCCCTGCCTGGAGTCTCGCACCAGTTCCCCCTGACTAAAACCTGGGCAGCAGTAGGTCCGGAGCTGCCCAGCTTGCTGTCTCTCCTCTGGGGAAATTTGAGTCAGGCCTTTCTCAGGGGTCCCGCTGGCTTCCTTTTTCCTTCCTTCACTGACACTGGGAACATTGTTCAGTGTCAGGGGATGAACTCCTCCACAGCTGCAATGTCTGTGCCTCCAGATGCTATCATGATGATAAAAAAGAGAAACAGAGCAATTGAATCTGTGTGGTGTCAGGTGCGTGCTTCCAGCCATATCGCTGTCTGACAAACAGCAGGCCTACATGGCATGATAATTCTCAAAGCCACAGATCTCTCGCTAAAACCAGTGAGGAACAACATTAGTCATGGGAGAATTTTATTCACGGCATCTGCAGACAGCTGTTAGAAAGCTTCTTTCCTCTTTTTTAGTGCATTAAAACAGCTTTTAGGCTACAAGCCAACATTCAAATTACAGTGTTTACTCTTAATAAATATCTAAAATGATCTTAAACTAGATTTAAAAAAAAAAAATGTTTACACAAATTAAGATATTTAGCATGGAAAGGAGATTTTGTTTTCTTTACCAGCCTTTTCTCACATACCTACAACATGTTTTAGAAGGATTACTGTACTTTATTTTTTAAATGACATTTCATTTCAACATCTCTAGACATCATTGAGATTAAATGAAGTGCAAATTGAGAAATTTTGAAAGTATCTGGCTTCTATTTTTAATCTAACTGATTTTTTTATTTTTTATTTTTCATGAGGAAAAACATCCAAATCTTTCTCCTCTGAAGTTGCAGGAGGGATCTCTCCTGGGCTCATATTTGCCAAAAGTTAAGAGATTTCAGTTTAAACTTGTACTTGAAAAAGAACTTGCACTTGAAAAATAATTTTTGATAACATATGCCTGGCTGCTACTTTCTCATTTGTATCAGATTTTACATTCCCTAAGGGATTTAATGAGAAACATCTAAAACAAAGTTGATACTTGCATGAAATCTAACTGAGACCACCTGAGCCACCTTTTGAGCAATAAAATTTTTTCCCCACTGCATGCCAGATACACTATTAGAGATACCAGTTGAAATTACTGCTAAAAATAAACATCAATCATACTGTCAAAACATCCCAGAGGCAGGTGACCTCACACGTTTCAGACGGTATGCTTTCTCTGTTAGGGTTGGCTCAGATTTGGGTTGTTGCACTCTTATTATGTCAAATCTTCGAGGATTTGCCGATGAGGTGATACTGTGGAATCTGAGGTTTAGATTTACTGTCAACATTCCAAGGAGAAATTATCTTATTGTAATATATTAGAATATTTTTAGGTAATTGAAAGTTTAAAGAGAGGGTCTTTTGGAATCTTTTTTAATTCATTAAATTGTGTTTTCTAAGTCTTAATATAATGATGGTGGATTATGTAAATGTCTTATTGGTAGACATTGATTCCAGAAGTTTGTGAGGCAATTCAGTTTTTAAAAACTGCATAAATGTTAGAGAAAAAAAATTATAAATCAATTACAAATCCAGATAAAAGTCCAGATGGTTAAGCAAACGTGTTATATGAAAAAGACACATCTGAATACATTTAAAAATGAACAAGACATGCTTAAATAATTTATCACGTGAGTTTTCAGGACTTGTCAATTCCTTCCATTTTATATCAATGGAATAAATTTGGTAGGAATATTTTCTATAGCCACCAAAGACAGTTATCATCTCAGCAACATCATTTGAATATGATGTACATCAGTTTAATATTTTGACTCTTTCTTTGCAGGATGGTCTTATATGAGTGCTGTCCAGGTTATATGAAGTTAGAAGGGAAGCAAGGGTGCCCTGCAGGTCAGTATTCATTCATTTCACCAATAGAAATGTATTTTCTTAAGATGTTTCTAGTCTGAGTGGAGTTAGAATGTTGCTATATGGTTATTGCAGCATTCTGCATGGTAACTATAGATTTTCGAATAGTATTTTTTTCCAAGCAGCACAATTTTTGAGGTGTGATCATATCTGTAGCGCACATGCCAAAGGTTAACACATATGGTTATTTTTACTGTTAAATTGTTAAGTACCGACACTTATCACACATTTGACATCAGTTTAAGGCCCTGCTTAGATTTAATGTCAGGTTATTCATTGGGTATGAGTTTAGTGTAGCTTTTGTTCTCTAAACAAAATCTTGACCCAGCTGGCTGTACTTATACATGTTAATGGTTAATGAGCCACAGCTAGTCTTGAACGAGGATTCATGGTTCACAACATGCGAAAGAATTCTCTTTACAGTACTCTATCCTGTGCTTGAGACTCTTTTGTTTATTTCCTTTAAATTTCGCTCCCCCACCCAGTGGCTCCTATTGACACTGTGTTTGGCACCCTGGATCTGGTGAAGGCCAAGATCACCCAACAATACTCCGATCAATCCAAACTGAGGGAAGAACTCGAGGGAGCGGGATCTTACACAATGTTTGCACCCAGTGACGATGCCTGGGAGGAGTTAGATCCTGTGAGCCAAATTCCCTGCCACATTTTACTTCATTCAAGCTGCAGTATTTGCATGCTATGTTTAAATCGGTGATCAAATGTGCGTGTTATTAAGAAGTGAAGCATTGACTGGAACTTATTAAAAAGAAATAAATTGAGGAATATGCTGTCACGCTATCTTTTTTTTTTTTTTCAAAGTGCTGACAGAATTGTTTCTCTGTTTCCAGGCATTGAAAGCTTCCTTGGTCAGCAGTGGAAACACTGAGCTTTACAATGCACTCCACTATCACATGGTCAACAAACGTCTTCTCACTAAGGACCTGAAGAATGATATGACCATAGAGTCCATGTATAACAAACAAGGCCTCTATATCAATCACTACTCAAATGGAGTATGTTTCTTTTCCCTTCAAATTCATTGTGTATATGAAACCATGCTATTTATGTATTATTTATATATTGTTGTAGTATTTATAAATGTTTTGATTTAGCTTGTTTTAAGACATATTTTCCGTTTTATTTCTTTTTGAAGTAATTTTGTTTTGTGCTTGTCATTTTTTTTAAATAGATTTAATGTATATTTAGTTAAGCAAGTTTATTTTAATTTCAGGTTTTGTCGTTGTAATTATATTAGTTTAAATAACTTTTTAAAATTTTATTTCAGATTTATTAAATTTACAAAAACTATTTTTATATTCAAATTTTTATAAATATTTTTAGTTTTAGGTAACAATTAGAACATTGTTTGCACCTATAAGACTTTCTTTCCTCTGTGGAGCACAAAAGATTTTTTGTAGAGCTTTTAACTGTTTTGTGTGCATATAGGGCAATAGATTTTAAAACAACATTTAAAAACTCAGATATTTTCCAAAATATTTTCTATAATAATTTTTGTATGAACAATCCTCATCTACAGTTTTAAAGTCACTAAACTCTTTTTCAACAATTTTGCAGGTTGTCACTGTGAACTGTGCCAGGATCATTCACGGCAACCAGGTGGCGACTAATGGAGTTGTGCATGTCATTGATCGGGTCATCAGCGTCGTAAGCCAAACGATCAAGGATGTGATCGAATCCAACGATGATCTGACTTCACTAAATGTATGTTATCATACCCGTGGTTTTGTAAACAAATATGATGAAAACTCTTTGGAAGCTTTCTGAACTTTTGAAAAAAAAAAAAAACTTTTGAGTGATTTAGGAAAACATGTTGTTTGTAATGTCTTTTATAGACAGCTGCTTTGAGCTCAGGTCTCCTGGGTCAACTGGCAGAGCCCGGACACTACACACTTTTTGCTCCAACCAATGAGGCCTTTGAAAATCTAGACAGTGATGTCCTTGAGAGACTTATGAGTGACACAACTGTACTTCAAGGTAAACATAGAGCACAACCACAGAACATCTTTTAGACAGAATAAAGGTAAGGATTCGTGTTGAGGTGGATGGAGTCTTGATGCACTACAAAGATATTAACAATACTGTTATTGTGGTTTCATCACAGTTAACTTCAGTCCAAAAGTTTGGGTTCTGTATTCAGCAAGGGTGCATTAAATTGAGCAAAAGAGATAGTAAAGTCTTTTATAATGATTCGAAAGATTTCTATTTCAAATAATTAATTCAACATTGATAATAACCTAAATGTTTCTTGAGCAGCAAATCACTATATTAGAAGGATTACTAAAGGATTATATAACACTGAAGACTAGAGTAATGACTCAGCTTTGTCATCACAGGAATATAGTATATTTAAAAATATATTCAAATAGAAAGAAGTTATTTTATAGTAATAATAATATATTATTATTATTATAGTAATTAATAATATTTCACATCATTACTGTATTTTTGATCAGATAAATGCAGCCTTGGTGTGGTTAGCATAAAAGACTTCATTCAAAAACATTCACCAACCAACCACAAACTTTTGAACAGCAGTGTATGTGCACACAAAACATGTACATAATGAATTTGAAAGATTTGAAAGACTAGCAGCCTCGTGTTTTAAGTAAACTGCACAAATGCAGTCCAATCCAAGCAGTGGCACATTCTCAGACGGCGGGCAAACAGCAGATCTGGCCAAAGCCAATCGAAGATCCAAAACCAAGTTTGGTCAAGACCTCTAATGCTTTCTGATGGGAAATGCTTAGATGCTGAAAAATACTTCATCTGATTCTGGTGAAAAAGTTTGAGATTTTTGCGGTCAGACAATCGTAAGCGTTGTAACAGATGAAATTGGTTTTCCCCATGAAAAAAAAAGAGGGTCTTGTTACAAATCTGATCTGTTTGACCTTCTTGGATGAGATTATCATTATAGAAAAAGCATTAAAAGAAAATAATGTCGAGACCTATATGCAAAAGCAAAGACTAGCTTTGAAGTAAACATTGAGTTCTTCTAAGAGCAATTATCTCAAGGCCTCACTTATGTAAATGCTGTGTGAAAAAAGCAAATCATTAGAGCAGATCAGGCATTAGTGTTCTGGTTTCAAGGCCTACGGCACACCGACTGATTTTCTTGTGTATTTTGTCTACTTAAATTGGATTTTTCTAGCATGCCTCATTTTAGGCATCTAGAAGGGAAAGACCACACAGATGTATAAAGTCAGCATTACATCACTTCTGGCTCTTACAAGATCTGTGGCCCTGTCCAAATGGCTCACTTGATGTGGACCTGTGGTCTTGTGGACTTTGCTCGCATGTGTACATGATGTCCACAGGACCCTAGCAGTGGTTCTCAACCTTTTTGACTCCAAGGCCCGACTGTCCAAGACAATAATCAAAAGCTCTCCATTTAGGCCAGGGTATTTCTGGCATTTCTGCTGTAATGAAAAAACTTGTTTCCAAACTTTTTCATTTACAGAAACTAGGAGTGGCAATATCTTAATAAGAAATTAATTTCAGAAGTTTTAAGAAATGTTTCAAGAAGGGTTAATGCTCTTGACATTTGAGGTACAGGATTTTTTTTTACTCAAACAGTACTTCTAGCAAAATATTTTAGAGCTTGACAAAATCATATAGTAAATTTAGAAATAACCTCTTAAGATTTTTTTAAATGTATTAATTTCCATCACTTTTTCATGTCTAGAAATCATGCTTTTAAAATTCTCACATATGTCCAATTTTTTTTAAGAACATGGGAACCCGGGGCCTCATATTATGCAAAAGTGAGCTAAAATTCAACTGCTGTTTAATTAGTACGTCACTGAAATGAATTAATTTATGTTAATTATTTACTGAAAACAATTAATAGTGATTTATCACATCCAAAATAAAAGTTGTTGTGTACATAATATATGTGTGTGTGCTATGTATATTTATTATGTATTTATAAATACACACATATGCATGTAAATATTTGAGAAAAATATTATATCGTTATAAATTATATGAATATAAATATATACATGTAAATATTTCCAAAATATATACTGTATGTGTCTTTATATATGCATAATAAATATACACAGTACACACACATATATTATATAAACAAAAACTTTTATTTTGGATGTTATTAATCGCGATTAATCATTGCCCAGCACTAATAATAATATATGGAAGTGGAAATTTAAAAAGAAAGATGCATTAAAGAACATTTTTGTTTATACAGACGTTTTATAAATTGTTTAGGAATATTTCAGAAAATGTTGAATGTTCACATTTAGGATCATTATATTCACATCTATATTAATAAGGGAGAAATACAAACCAATTAAAGGGACAGTTCACCCAAAAAAGATAATTCTGTCATTAATTACTCACCCTTATGTCGTTCCAAACCCGTAAGATCTTTGTTCATCTTCGGAACACAAATTAAGATATTTTTGATGAAATCCGAGAGCTTTTTGGCCCTGCATAGATAGCAATGGAACTGACATGTTGAAGGCCCAGAAAGGTAGTAAGGATATTGTTTAAACAGTCCATGTGACATCAGTGGTTCAACCGTAATGTTATGAAGCTACGAGAATACTTTTTTGTGCGCAAAGAAAACAAATATAATCTTTATTCAACAATTTTGGCTCCATGTCAGTCTTCAACACACGTTCACGAGAGTACCATGATGCATGCCACAGCCAACTGTTACCCAATAGCCCATGTGGTAAAGTTTAGAAGTGCAGATGAATAGAACCTGTCTTAAAAAGTTTGTTTTGATTTGGATTTTGGTTTGGAAAAGCACTTAAAGTTGTCAGACTGCAGCACACATGTACAGCTTAAACAGATGCAGGAAATAAGCTCAGCTGCTGGGAAAGTGGTATCACAGTTGATGTAAGAGTCTCAGCTCTCCACCACATCACCTCCGCACAGGAAGAACTGGCTGGGAAGTGTCCCATTGGACAACATGAGCTTCTGTGTTTTTTCTATAGTGGTCTATATCTTGGTGCTTACTGGACTGTGACGATAAAGACATCTCAACAGTTCAGGTGAGCACACTGTTTATCTTTCGATCTATCGCTTAAACTTTGTCCATCTCTCTTCGTCTGTTTATTTTTCAAGCCCTTTTGAAGTACCATCTCCTGAACTCAGTGCAGTGCTCTGAGGCCATTATGGCGGGCTCTGTTTATGGGACTCTTGAGGGCAGTAATATTGAGATCGGATGTGATGGCGAGAGCCTTACAGTCAATGGTATCAAGATGGTGCTGAAGAAAGACATTGTCACCAGCAATGGGGTCATTCATCTGATCAACCAGGTGCTCATGCCTGACTCAGGTGAGACTCTGTACCTGCCCACTGACTTTATTTTTACATCCTTATGTTGTACATTTTTATATATTAAAATATACAAATTTATTGTCACTGATACAACATCTAAATCATTTAAAGTTGTGATAAGTGTGTGTCTTGTCTTGCAGCCAAGCAGGTGATGGAGCTTATAGGCAAATCTCAGAGCATCTTTAGTGACATGGTGTCTGAGCTCGGCCTGTCTGCCGCCATGCAGTCTGAAACTGAATATACCATTCTTGCCCCACTGAATGGAGCCTTCTCCGGTGAGTTGACCTCATGACTCTACGACAGTGGTTCCCAAACTTTTCCATTCCACTTTCCATTTGGTGTGTGTGAGATAATGTCTTAATCAAAGGGAGAGCGGTGCACAATCCAACACTTTTTTAGGAAAGCATAAGAAGTAAAGCAGAACTATCTAAAACAGTTTGGAGATTAAAATAATTGTGAAATAGGTAAAAATAATTAACAGATGCATCTCATTTTAAATGAACACTAAAAAACGAGATGACAAATTTACTTCAGTCAGAAATTTGCTTTTGCAATGGTTAAATAAATGGTCAGCAATATCTTCAAAAGATTTTTGAACTTTTTTTTCTCTATATAGAGATATGTCAAGGAAATATTGCGAAATTTTGTAAATTTTGTTATGTGGAAATGTTTAAATCTCGTAGTGTTACAATTAACCCTACGTTTATGCCCTGCATGTGAAATGCTTTTTACAGTCTGTTTCCCGAACGAAAACAGTGCAGTTCAAACAGACGATAGAAATGAATGAACATAGCCTACCTGAAACCATTTCCGTAACATTTGAATTTTCTGGTGTATGCAATCTCATGCAGAATACAGCGCATTGAAGTGAGCGAGTTTTTTTCTCATTAATAATGCGGACCGATTGAACCTTTTAATAATGACGTTGCTCTGAGACCCTCACTGTAATTACAACTCGTGCGCGCCCGTGCTTCAAAACACGCAACGTATGTTTTAAATCGCGGACTTAATTGCAATTCGAAAATCACATTAAGGATATTGCAATTCGTAATTAATATTGGTAGGCTATATCGTGCAGCCCTAGATTGAACTGTGTGAGTGTGTGTGTCATTTAAACGCAAATTTAGCTGCAGCCAAGTGACTGTGGGACCCACCTTGCTCCATTCTGCGACCCACAAGTGGGTCGCGACCCACAGTTTGAAAACCCCTTTTGGTTTTTCCGAAAGAAAAACCAAAAATGAAAAACAGACTCCTGGTGAGTGCTCACAGTTATCTCTGCAGAAATGTCCAGTATTTTGGTCGTAGACTCTACGACCAAAATACTGGACATTTCTGCAGAGATAACTGTGAGCACTCACCAGGAGTCTGTTTTTCATTTTTGGTTTTTCTTTTGGAGCAGGTCTAAATAAACTAATGAGAAATATTTAAAATGTTACTATGTACTTATTATTTTATTAATTTGATATAATTTATGTTTATATATTGTTATATTTATTATATTATATGTATATATAATTTCAAAAAATTTTTACAAAATCATGATGTAATACAATATAGACATATATATGTATGTATATATATAAAGAGAGAGACAAACACGCTCTCACTCACTCACTCACACAGATAGATAGATAGATAGATAGTTAGATAGATAGATAGATAGATAGATAGATAGATAGATAGATAGATAGATAGATAGATAGATAGATAGATAGATAGATGAAAGATGAAAAATATATCATTTGTATCTTCAGTTTGTAGTCAATATAGGTACATTTCTAAATGCGCCACAGTCTGGTTAAAATGTCACATTAACTTAAAGCGTCTTCACCTGTCATGCAGATGAGACAATGTCCATGGATCAGCGTCTCCTCAAGATTATTCTAGAAAACCACATTGTGAAACGCAAGGTCTCTCTGAGTGACCTCTACAGCGGCCAGCTTCTCGAAACCCTGGGAGGAAAACTCCTCCGAGTCTTCATTTATCGCACGGTGAGAGAAAAAGACTTAGAGAAAGAGAATTAGTGAAAGACTGAGGACCTGCAAACAATTATTGTGTAAACTCCATGAGTGAAAACAAGCACTTTTTAAATGTTTACTGTGCAGGCAGTTAAATTTTATACTCTTGTTTATTTCTCTTTTTTATGTGTGTGTTTTAGGCTGTGTGTATTGAGAATGCATGTATGGTCAGAGGCAGCAGAGAGGGCAGTAACGGAGTCCTTCATCTCATGCGATCACTGATCCAGCCACCCGAGACAACCATCTATGAGCTGCTCTTGAAAGACGGACGCTTCAAGTGAGATTATCAACATGACTCCATTTGATTACTATTATCAAGTGTTTTATTATCTAAACTGTAAAGAAGTAATTTTTTACACGATAAGATGTAAAAAAAGGGTTAATTTATTAAATACAGTGGAAAAAATAATTATAAATTATAATTATTTTTCCAAAAAAAAAAATTAAATAATTTCTTTTTTATTATTTATAAATTATAACATTTAAAAAATTACTTTTTTAAAAATTATCATTTATAATTTAACAGGACACTGTCTACATGTAATTAAAATTAAAATAATCAAAATAAAATATAATGAGCAAAAAAGCATTTTAAAATACTATAATGTAAAATAAAATTATATTAAAATATTACATAAAAATTATTTTTTTATTTATTACAAGCGTAAATAATTCATAGACTGGCTGAATTATTCCAGAATCTTCCTGGCTCTGATGGAGAGTGCTGGACTGACAGATCTACTGAAGCAGGAGGGATCATACACACTCTTTGCTCCTATAGATACTGCCTTTGGCACCCTGACAGAGGAAGACATCACTCTTCTGAAAAGTAAACCTTCTGTTCTCCATGTTGTTTTTTTTTAGAAGATGTCCAACTTTTGCTAGGTCTGTTTCCTCACAGTGACATCATGACTATTCTGTTATCCAGGCGACATCAACGCCCTCAGGGCGATCCTGCTCTACCACTTTAGCAATGGCGTCTTTATTAATGGAGGCTTGGAGGGTGGAGTGACTAATCTTCTCAAGACCATTCAGGGCAACAACCTTCAAGTGCTGTCTGTAAGTACACTGGGATTGTTATTTTAAGATAGAATCTTTTATCAGTCAGGTTTTTTAGGCACTAACCACAAACCAACTTTATCTGATTAAACGCTGTAATTAGTGAAAATGAAGAAATTTCCTCAAATGTGGGCATTATCCCAACAGTGATTATAATAAAGATGTCCCATAATTAGCTTTAGTTACAAGATTAATGTATAAAGTCCTTTGCACACTCCATAATAAAACTCTAGACTGAAAAAATGACTTTTAAATTTGAGCCAGTACTAATATTTTGGTAGCACAAGAGAGGAAGGACCTGACATGCTGTTATCGTCAGACAATGCAAATAGACGCAGCATAAATTTCCTGTGTCTGTTCTCAAAAAATTCCATGAACCAAATCCAGAACATTTTCGTAAATCCTGCAGGAAACGTACCAGCAGGTTAACACTGAGTATGAAGCTGACATGATTATAAAAAAATACATCATCGCATCCTAATTAGGGCTAAGAACATTTCTCTTTTTGTGCTTGTGTATAGCTGAAGGTCTATGACATAGGACATTTCTGTGCGTGTATTTGGAGCATTGCTACAGTGGTAACGTCATAACTTCCAGACAGTTTACTGTATCAGTCAAACACAGCTCAAATCTCAGAAACAACCTCTACCCGTAACTCCCTCTAAAAGCAATAGGTCTCCTAATGTCCAGACACTTCCTTCAAAAACAGATATCAGCACTGTAAATGTAAATCTACTTTATATACAGATATCTCACAAACAGAGCCAAAACAAGGAAATGCCCTCTTAATAAGATGTCCTCTTTGTCTGTATGTTTCAAAGGGTTTTATAAAATCATCCCATTTAGGCTTAAATAAATCTTTGAGAACAACATTGTTTATTTTTTATTTATTTGTATTTATTATTTTTTATGTATGTATGTCTTTTTATATATATAAATATATATATATATATATATATATATATATATATATATGTAATTTAATGATTAAATATATATAAATATAATTTCCTCATTTGTTTACATACTGGTAATTTACATATATATATAAAAAAGTAATTTAATGATTAACACCATCTTATTCTCAGGTTAACAACTCCATCCATGTTAATTCAGTGGAGGTTCCAGATTTTGATCTTATGGCATCCAATGGAGTGGTTCATGTAGTGAAGACCATATTATATCCTCAAGGTGAATTAGCATGCACTATATGTGAATATATGTTTCAAATGTCATATTTTGAAGGGAGGTTTACCATCAAAATCAATTGCATAGATGGTCTTTATCTTCAATATACCTGGTTTTTCCTCTTTTATATAACTGTAAAATTCCTGAGCTATAAGACACAGCCCCTAGAGCTTAATAAAGAATTTGACTGCATTTCACAGATCTGCCAGTTGGCCGTGAAGACATATTGATTCTGCTGAGGAGACTCATCAAATACATGCAGCTGAAGGTACAGCAGAACATAAATCATATCTGAACACCGACTCCCATTATATAACAGATCCACTACAGTCCAGTACATCACCGAACAAACACACATACCAGTTTTATCAGTTTGTTCTATTTTTTGCTTTGGTTTGTGTGTAGTTTGTATCTGGATACACCTATCGTGAGATTCCACTTACATTCATCAGTAAGTTCAGTTTCATCCCTCATTTCTCTTTTTATGTTCCACATAACATAATAACATTATCAGAGGCATGTGGATTACACGGAAAATGCTTTTTATTACTAAATATTGTGTTTCGCCTTGCAGAGAGGACTATAACCACACATGTCATTGAGAAAGGTAGTACATTATTGCATTACTTTATTTTATGTAAGACCTCCAAATGCTCACTCTTTTTCTCATCCATTTACCCCTTTTCTACATCTATTAGCATTTATTTAGTTAATTTGCAATACTGAGCTCCTCAAGCAAGTCCTTCTCTGCCAGCCGATTATTCCCAGCAGCACTTTTTGGTAGCCTATTTGTAAAATTGTGTATTTGCGCAATCATTATCCAATACAACAGTCTTGAACTGTGCCTTAGGTGCATTTCAAGAAAAGCGATTCTTCATAGAGCCCCAGAGGAGAGCTAGCACATGTTATTCTGTTGGCTGGGACCAGCATTGGCATCTCCTCTGGCTTTCATCAAATTAAACTCCCACAATTTTGTACAGCTAATATGTATAATTGTCAGAGCCCAACATTGGTTCATCCAATACTTTAATTTTATAGTATGGAATATCAATATACTGACAATAGCTAAAACTGTAAATCCTTTTATGTAACTTTACAATCATATGTCTTGATAAATCGAGTCTAGAATTGCCAGAAGCTTTGCGAGGGTATGCTGTAAAAGGCCCAATCCCATAGTGGGACTCTTATTTATTAGTAAATGATAGACAAACTTTTTCCATGAAAGATCTTTTTAATGACAAAGTTAGTTCTAAATGAAATACAGATGGGACTAATGAAAGTCAAATCATTTGGAGTCTTTGTGTGGCTAAATTTAATAAGTCGATGTTACAGTCTAACATTTGCATGTGTCATTCATTTACTGATCTGTGCGTCACAATGGTTCCAAGCTGTCTTTAAAACCACACAGAGTAGAATCAATATCATGTCAAAGTAAATGGGTCAACGGTTGATTAAATGCTGATTGTGTCAAACGTTTATATTATACGGTATATACAAACATTCAAAAGTTTGGGGATATTTTTTTAAAGAAATTAATACTTAATATTCAGCAGGTATACAAATTAAATTGATAAAAACACAGCAATGATTCTTATATTGATAATGTTAGTAAAGGTTAGTATTTCAGATAAATGCTGCTCTTTTGAGCTTTCTTTCGATATTAAAGAAAATCACAGATTCCACAAAAATATTAAGCAGCACAACTGTTTTAATTATTAGCATTATCAGCACCTTTGAACTAAACAAAAATGATTTTATTGTGATTGCTTATTACTTTGATCCCTAATTTGGGTTATTGTCTCTAATGTAGTTTTGTTTTGTACAGCTGTTTCTTATATGCATCTGTTCACACTGTTTGAATTCCATCGTAAAACACAAAGTACCATTTGAGCTGAGCTTGCAATCAAAAACCTTATAATCCTGATCCACAGCCAGTTCTTCCATGTGCACTATGTCTTAGCTCATCTTTGGCAGATTATCCAAATTTTTGTTTTATGAATCCAGCAGTAGCACGAAACATGACCCTTGTTGCAGAGTCTAGAAAGAAAGGCCTGTCTGGTGTTCATTAACAGCTCTGACAGTGCCAGTGATTATTAATGATTGGCTTAGACTTCCATGCTCATCTATGATCATTTGCTTGTGATTCATATCAGTACAAGCAGCAAGGAGAAATGGCACAATGGACTCAAAACCATTGGAAACAAATCTAACTTTAATTTAATCAGCATAATAGTACCTAAAAAGACCCAGAAAGAAAAATGTTCCTAAATAATTGGTTTTTCACAAATACTGAGAAGTTTTTTGAAAATGTCATGGTCTTCGCATGCCGCCTGATGGGATCTCTACCTTTCCCTCAGGTCCTAAGTTCAAGGTGGTGATCGAAGAACCAAGCGTCACCAAAGTTACACGAGTAATCAAAGGAGAACCAAGCATCACCAAAGTTACACGAGTGATTGAAGAAGATCCAAGCATCACCAAAGTTACACGAGTGATTGAAGAAGATCCAAGCATCACCAAAGTTACACGAGTGATTGAAGAAGATCCGAGCATCACCAAAGTTACACGAGTGATTGAAGAAGATCCGAGCATCACCAAAGTTACACGAGTGATTGAAGAAGATCCGAGCATCACCAAAGTTACACGAGTGATTGAAGATCCAAACGTCAAAATTACACGAGTGACTAACGGAGATCCAAGCATCACTATAATTAAAGGAGTGGTTGAAGGAGAACCAGGCATCAACAAAGTTAGACAAGTTAATGAAGGAAAGCCGTCTATTACACAGGTCACAAGGCTCATTGAAAGTATGTCCAAACTTCATTAGATTAAAGGAAAAGTTTACTCAAATATGAAAATTTGCTGAAAACTCATTTGCTTCATGGGTGGCTTGAGGGTGTTTCTTCACTGCAACAGATTTGGGGAAATTTAGCATTCGATCACTTGCTCAACAATGGATCTTCTACATGTACATGGGTGCGGTCAGAATGAGACTCAAAACATAAAAAAAAAACATAAAAAAAAAAAATTCCACAATGAATCCACATTACTCCAGTGTATTAATTCATGTATTGTGAAAAGCTACATGTTTGTAACAAATTCCTCATTAAGTCTCAATGCATTATATTGAATTCATAACAGAACAAGGAAATAAAAAACTGAGTGATAACAGTTCAAGGCAGTTGTAAACTGGTTGAATTTGATATGAGAGGACAACAGAGGATAGACTTTTTTACTGGAGGATTATTACCTGTATATAGCGTTATTATGGATCATGGACTGATTTTAGACAGAAGTGACGGAAGTTAAAACTTCTTAATGATGGATTTGTTTCTTACAGTCACACTGCTTTCACTTCACAAGACATTAATTGATGAACTGGCATCATGTGGATTACTTGTGGATTATTGTGATGTTTATATCAGCTGTTTGAACTCTCATTCTGACGGCACCCATTCACTATAGAGGACTCATTGGTGAACAAGTGATTTTTTAATTGTTGGATGAACTATTTCTTTTAAGTAGCAAGGTTAATTTTAAAATAACAAACCTCTATTTTTTTGTGTTCCCTTTTTTTTGCCATTTTTGCTCAGCTCACAGTGCCTCATCTGATGGTGAAATTGACGCTGAGGAAGAAATCAAGAGAATCATGGGTGAAGGTTATTAATTTTAACAGCTTTATTTGGTTATCTGTTGTATAGTACATCATGTACATTGTATTTTTGGGTTAGAATGTCCAGTTGGTTTTATCAAACCTTTGAAAACCGATTCTTGTGCAGTAAGAACTTGATTAGAAAGAGACACTCAGCAGGTTCAAGTCTATTCTATAAATTACCAATACTTTAACAGTTTACTTTGTTTCAGAATGGCTGTAAACAATGTAGTTTTTGATATTCTGTCTGATAAAACACTTAAACATTGTGTGTCCATGTGTTGTAGATGTAACCAAGGTGCAGACGTTTCAGAGTGGTGACGTACGCATGCTCCAGGAGAAAGATATCAAACAAATCACTGATGCGATCACTCAGGGAGGTTAGTCCAAGAGAGTTTCGCATGAGTTATAGTTGACATATTAATAATAAATGGCTATGTTTAAGCCTCAGAGTTGCTGTAATGATAAAAGTTGCCCTTTCTCTGACATTAACTACACTGTAGACTCTTTTTAGTGTTATTTTAAATATAGTGTTATTTTATATATATTACATAAATATAATTTATTTATTAGTAAAGTATTTTTTAAATGTTAAATTCCTTTTAATTAAGTTTACGTTTTAATGTTTTTGTTATGTGCTTTTCTGTTTTAGTTTAGCTTTTCTAATTTAGGTTTCATGTAATTCATTTGTCGTTTATTTTATTTCAGCTTTATTTCAGTTAATGAAAAAAAAAACATTTTCAATTGGATACAATTTGTTTATGTATATAATTGTATATAAAGGGTTATCAAACTCAATGGCACTGAATCGGTGAGCCATTTACATTTGAAAAAAGAGACTGTTCTTAAATCTTCCCCTTTAGCATAAATTCTTCACATATGTCTTTCTCTCCTGCCAAACACTTTTACCCATAATCCTTGGCATATGCAATAATCATGTTCTTTCCCGTATTGTTTTTTTTTATGCCACTGATTCAAACATTAATGTGATTTATGATTGTGAACGGCTTTGGGATCTGTAAGACTCTTTTGTAGCTTCCTAAAGAGCTTGACATTTTTATTGAGAGCAGCTGTGAATGCGGTGATTCGTCCTCGTTTAGTATTGTTTAATGTTTGTTTGTCTGTCTAATTTTATGCCCATGGATTACAATCTCTAGTTACGTAACAGAATAAAGCCCCGTTGGTTTTCCATGGCTCATACACATGGCTCTGCTCCAGATGTTCTTGGTTTAACTCCGTACTCTATGGTTTTGATTCATTCTTGGCAAGATCACACTTATGATTCAGCTAAAAGAAAGAATCCGTTTTAGAACCTTTAAGCAGTACAGCTAAAGTAAGATTAAGGCTTTCATTATTGACTATTACTCACTGATTTGGCTCATGGTTGGTTTGACTTTCACCCAGAGGTTTGTTCATCCATTGTTCTCATCTCTCCTTGTTCTCAAAGGTGGACCAGGGATCACTACCATAACTAGAGTAATCAAACCAGGGGTCCAGGCTGTTGAAAGTAAGGCCTAATCAAATGATGATATGATGTGAGTTAAGTTTTGCTCAGATTTTTGTGATATTGACTTCTGTTTTTGCTTAGCTGAACCAGGGCTCACCACGTTTACTAGAGTAATTAAGAAAGACCCTCAGATCATAAGCGGTGAGATACAATACATCAAACAGAGGTAAGATGCAGTTTAAATTTTCAAACCAAATAAAATATTCATCTTTTTGTATTCAAAGGTGCACCAGATGGGGAAACCACTGTTACCAGAGTAGTTCGACCAGAACCACAGATAATTGAAGGTAAGAAATTATATACATATATAAATAATATATATTTATATATATTTAAATATTTATAAAGTTTTTATTCCTTAAATTATTTATTTATTTATTTTTTATTTTTTTTTGAGAGTGTGTTCTCTATTCTTTCTACACTCTAAAAAATGCTGGGTTAAAAACAACCCAACATGGGTTATTTGGCAACCCAGTGCTGGGTAAAAATTGGACAGAACACAACTACTTTGGTTAATGTTTTTACTCAACAGGAAATTAAAAAAATTTACTACAGAATTACTAGAGGCAACAGCAATAATCAAAAGATGAACATTTATTATTTACAAAAGACAAATTCAATTTATTTGGGTAAATACAGCATAGTTTACAGTTTTTCACACATTTAAACTCATTCAACATGCACTTTAGAAATAAAATATGTAACATTTAAAAGTAACATTTTAATTTAAGTGTATTCAGCCGTTCTCAGTAATCACTTTTTTACTGAAATAGTGATAATTCTCAGAGCCGATGAAGGGCTGCTTTTCGCGGAGGAGCTGTGAACTTCACACTGTGGCCTCACGTTTCACTCGTAGCTGAAAGATGCTGTGACTGACTCCATAACCTGCCCATATACAAACAGTACAGACATTAGAGAACATGTTTTAACATCAAATCAAATTTAAGTCAATATTATAATGAATAAAATCCATTAATGTTATGCAAGGCAAAAGGTGTTTCCATTGTGCGAAACAACCGCTGCTGATGCACCTGACTGACATCTCGTCCTTATGTTGCATTGTGTAAAATAATATAATTTACAGGACTTTAAAGACTTTATAATTGAAATAAACTGTATACAAACCTTTATTTCACTGAAGAAGTGCCCCAAATCGGTGGCGGCGCAGAGAACTGCTCTCTTCTGTAGGATGCAAAAAGTATGTGCAATGACTTTAATTTTGGGTTATTTCTTCTGAGACAGGCTCAACCCAGCGGTTGGGTCAAAAAAATAACCCAGCATTAAAAATGACCCAGCAGCTAAGTTACAGAAAAACTACCCAGCAGCTGGGTAAAAAATATTAAAAATAACCCAATAAAATTACACAAGCTGAACCCAGCATTTAGGTAAAAAAAAATAATAATAACCCAGCACCTGGGTAAAAATATTAAAAACCATCCAATAAATTGACCCAACAGGCTGAACCCATCATTTGGGTTAAAAAAAAATAAAGCAAAATTTTTTTAGAGTGTAGTAACCGGCTTCACTTACATTAATTATAATTATAAAAATCATAATATCTGATTTCATATTATACATGCATACATGATGAATTATTATTATTATTATTATTATTATTCTTTTAGGACCAGATTTTTCAAAGATTATATCTTTCAAGGACAGTCCAGACCTCCTTGAAACAGAATCAGAAAGAATCACCAGAATCATCAAGGGTTAGTGCTTTCACAACTGTGTGAATAATATGAGGACAGATTTAATGCCCAAGGTTTAATTTAATTATTTTTCTCCTCAGAGGGCCGTTATAAAAAACGAGCTGCCAGCAGACAACCACAAGGTCTGTGTTTCAGCTTCTTAACATCTGTTGTGTATCAATTAAGACACTTACAGTATACATTTTAGTATAGCATCTTTTTGTTCTAATATGCAATTTTACCATAATACAGACTTTCATAATATAAAGAGGAAAATTAACCATAAATGTCTAGAACAGCTTTGTTTATATGTGTGTGTTTGTGGACTAAAATGCAGGACCAAGGCGGAGAGTGGTCAGGCGTCACTCCAGACGCAGACAGAGAAATTAATGAGGCTCACCCTACCTGAAGATCCAGCTAAAGAGAAAGACAGTGTTGTAGGACAGTGTGTTTGTCCTGCAAATACACTGTTACGTCAAACCGCATTGAATGTTTACACATTACAAACCAATGCAGTAATATCTTGGATCTATGTGGCACACACCCCACTTCAACTCAGATAAGGTGTACTTGAAATGGTGGTGGTTATAAAGAGAGACATTGGTCATTTTTGTTTGTTTGTTTTTTAAGCTGTTTATATTGTTTCTTTGAATATATATATACACTGTATGAGCCTGTCATTGAGCTTGTCGTGCACATGATATTTTGTGGTGCTTGCATTCAGGGACATGAATGCATTTTTATCTGTAAGGATCAGCAAAGCTTTGGCTGTTGAGTTTACTTTGAATTATGCAGCTTTTAACTTTCCATCTGTTTCTAATTTTCTGTTCATCTACATTTTTAATTTCATTTTCTTTTCTTTTTTTTTAAATATGAGTTTTTATGAGAAATTCAAATCATCACATTGAAATAAGCCTCAATGGAATTAAAAAATAAAATAAAATATTTTCTGTTTATAGCACCTCTACTTGTGATTTTACTAATTATGTCCAAAAAACTGTGACCTGTCTGTTCATTTTTTAATATGTGGTGCAGCTATTTCAGTTGATGAATCATATAAATACTGAACAACAGTATGAACTGTCCTGAGACATTGCACTGTGACTTTATGGCTCATCATTAGCAATCATTCTCATCATATACTTCATGAATATGGTGGCAGTGACTGCTAATGATGAGCTTAATGATAATAGGCATCACCAACCATTTATATCCAAGTACAAAGTCACTTTTGAAGTGACTGATTCTCAGTCTCCACACATTCTGCTGTCAATTTGCTATTCATCTTGACTTTAGTATGAGCTAACAACGTTAATCCCTTTATGTTCTTGTTTCCAGATAAACAGCATGTCAAAAATGGCATGAAGTGAATGCAAAAACTAACAGTGTAGAGTTAAAGAAACACATATGTTGACATAGGGGATTATGTAGCAGCATGCATACCTTTACATAAAGACATATGGATGTCTTTACGCCTGAAAAAATAAAGCTTTGCTCCTTAATATAAACAATCTGAAGCCCCAGACTTCGTTGGGAGGATAACCTTGTCAAGTTTGTTTTAGATAGTATATACACTCTTTAAACTGAATGTGACACACTATCATCCAGTTTAAAGCTGGTCATTAATTGCACTGGTGTGAAAGCTGGTAAAATCACACTAAATACTGATTCAATTTATCCACAATCAAAAATAAACATTTCTGTTACTAGAAATAAATGTTAATAGAAATTAAATAAAAACCTTAATATAGTGCTTATTATATAAAATATAAATACACATGAAATATTAAAACTTATACACAAGACAAAAACACAACATTTCTTAACCTTTAACTAAAACTAAAATGAAAATGGAAAATATAAAAATTAAAATTAATTCAAAATATTTCTTAATTCAAGTTTATTCAATTCAAGTTTATTTGTATAGCGCTTTTTACGATACAGATCATTGCAAAGCAACTTTACAGAAAATTAAGTTTCTACAATATTTAGTAGTAGCTTATCAGTGGTGACTGTCAGTTTATGTGTATACGGCAGAAATGTTCAGAAAAATCAATAAAAGACGTAAACAAACAGACGATTAACACTATTAACAGCAATTATGCAATCAAACTTAGAGCAAAATGTGGTAGTTCTGTATGTTGTCTCTGGGTTAGCATCATCTGAGGTCCTCTGAGGGGTTTGGCATCATCTCTTCTCAGGTGTTCTGGATCCAGACTGGAGCTTGTGTAAATCCTAGTTACCTAGTTAAGCAGAGAAACAAATAGAGACATAATTAGCGTAGCTGCTGTTCCAGCCAAGTAAAATTAATTCGTTTAACCCAAGCTAAAGAATAATAATGCGCATTTGAGCTATATTAACTGCATTCCAAAATTATGAGATGCATTATTTGAATGCTTGGCCAAAGAGGTGTGTTTGGAAAGCTAGATTTAAACAGAGGAAGTGTGTCTGAACCCCGAACATTATCAGGAAGGCTATTCCAGAGTTTGGGAGACCAAATGCAAAAAAGCTCTACCTCCTTTAGTGGACTTTGCTGTCCTAGGTACTATCAAAAGTCCCAGCGTTTTGTGACCTTAGGAAGCGTGATGGGTTGTAGCGTGGTAGAAGACTAGTTAGGTACGCAGGAGCTAAGCCATTAAGGGCCTTATAAGTAAGTAATAATATTTTGTAACTGATACGGAAATTGATAGGTAGCCAGTGCAGAGACTGTAAAATTGGGGTAATATGATCATATTTTCTTGACCTGGTAAGGACTCTAGCCGCTGCATTTTGGACTACCTGTAGCTTGTTTATTGAGGATGCAGGACAACCACCTAGAAGTGCATTACAATAGTCCAGTCTAGAGGTCATGAATGCATGAACTAGCTTTTCTGCATCAGGAACAGATAACATGTTTCGTAGCTTGGCAATGTTTTCTAAGATGGAAGAATGCTGTTTTTGTAACATGGGAAATATGATTTTCAAAAAGACAAGTTACTGTCTAATATAACACCCAGATTTTTGACAGTAGAGGAAGTAACAGTACATCCGTCTAATTGCAAATTGTAGTCTACGAGATTCTGTGTAATGTTTTCTGGTCCAATAAGTAATATCTCTGTCTTATCTAAATTTAATAGGAGAAAATTATTGGTCATCCAATCTTTTACATTTTTAACACACTCTGTTAGCTTAGATAGTTTTAAAGTTTCACCTGGTCTTGTTGAGATATAAAGTTGAATATCATCAGCATAACAGTGGAAACTAATCCCGTATTTTCTAATGATATTACCAAGGGGCAACATGTATATTGAAAATACCAGAGGACCTAGGACAGATCCTTGTGGCACTCCATATTTTAACTGGTGATAAATGAGATGACTCCCCATTTAGATAAACAAAGTGGTAGCGATCGGACAGGTAGGATCCTAAACCATCTTAAAGCCTGCCCTTGGATACCTGTATAGTTTTTGTAATCTATCTATGAGTATGTCGTGATCTATGGTGTCGAACGCAGCACTAAGATCAAGTAAAACTAGCAATGAGATGCAGCCTTGATCTGAAGCAAGAAGCAAGCCATTTGTAATTTTAACAAATGCAATTTCTGTGCTATGATGGGGCCTGAAACCCGACTGAAATTCTTCATAGAGATCATTTTTTTGCAGGTAGGAGCACAATTGAGCAGACACAACATTTTCTAAAATTTTAGACATAAATGGAAGATTTGAAATGGGTCTGTAATTTGCCAGTTCACTAGGATCAAGTTGTGGTTTCTTAATAAGAGGCTTAATAACCGCCAGCTTGAATGGTTTTTTTAAGTAACCTAAAGTTAACGACGAGTTAATAATATTGAGAAGCGGTTATTCTGCTACAGATAAAAACTCTTTCAGTAATTTAGTGGGTACAGGATCTAATAAACATGTTGTTGGTTTAAATGCAGTGATAAGTTTATTTAGCTCTTCCTGTCCTATAGTTGTAAAGCACAGCAGTTTATCTTTGGGTGCGATGGATAAAACTAAAAATATAGATGCTGTGGAATCTACATTTGTTATTGTATTTCTGATGTTATCTATTTTATCAGTGAAGAAATTCATAAAGTCATTACTATTTAACTGTGAGGGAATATTTAGATCGCATGGCGTCTGGTTATTTGTTAATCTAGCCACTGTGCTAAATAAAAACCTTGGATTGTTTTGGTTGTTTTCTATGAGTTTGTGGATATGCTCGGCCCTGGCAGTTTTTAGAGCCTGTCTATAGCTGGACAATACTGTTTTTCCACGCAATTCTAAAAACTTCCAAGTTAGTTTTTTCTCCATTTGCGATCAAGACTACGAGTTTCTTTCTTGAGAGCGTGGGGGTATTACTGTTGTACCATGGCACAGTACGTTTTTTCTCTAACCTTTTTCAATTTGATGGGGGGCAACAGCTTCTAATGTATTAGAGAAGATAGTGCCCATGGTGCCAGTCATTTTCCCTAGTTCATGCGTATCTATGGGTACACAGAACAGTTGAGATACATCAGGCAGGATTATTTGCGAATCTGTCTTTGGTGGCTGGAACAATAGTTCTGCCCGGACGATAACGCGAAGCTATATAGTTATTATCTTAAAACTGTGCGTATCTTAATGATACTAAAATAACACTTATAATAAAATAAAATAATTTAATCACAGCAATTAATCCTTACTTTGTTCACATACATTTTGTAAACATCCAGAGAACCTTTTCATTCTACAGCAATATTAATGAAAAGATCTGTGAGTTATGAACATCACTGTGACTTTAATCTACTTATGTAGCATTAATATTATAAGTTGATATTTACGTTATTGAACAGCAAGTAAATCAGCAAGAATATCTTACATTTAAAGACCGATATTTTTCAAAGATCATACATCTCAACACTATCTTATGACCAATTCGTAAGTATTTTACAAGGTGCCTAATTCATACGACCTCACTCGTACGATTTTGTATGATTTGTCTAGACACCAGCGACGGGTAGGTTTAGGGGCAGGGTTAGGTGTAGGTCATTTGTACAAATCATACGAATTGTGCAACTTGTAAAATACATATGATTTGTATGAATTGTATGAATTTGTACAAGTGAAGTCATCCGAATTCATATGAATTAGGCACCTCATAAAATATGTATGAATTGCCGTGAGATCCTCATCAATAGTGACATTTAAAACACATTTTAGGCTTAATATTAAGAAATGTGTATTGTGCACAAGTAAAGTTTAATTAGAATTTTTGTATCAGTAAGTCTCGAGCCATACGTCAGTAAATATGTTAATAGATTTGAACTATACTTAGTATGAAATAAATGTATTTGAAATATATTGCTTTTTTATTAGGGTACATTGTTTTTGCCATTTCTGTTATTTAAGTTACTGATTCCTATATGTAACCTTAGACTGCCAGCTTTCAGTACATCTCCTTTTGCAGTTTTTGTGTAAGTCTTATGCTTTTTGATCCCATTTCATCCTTAACAAATTACCTGTACTTACAGTATAAGGACAATAGTACTGGCCATTTCTTTCTCCACACATCTGCTACAGAGAACGTCTTGTGTATTGTGGCTGAACTTGCAGGTTCACATATGTTTTCTATTATTCTCCGTGTGTGCTCTTGCATGGGGACATTTCTGCACAGCGAACATAATTTCTCATGTTTGGAGAGATAACCAAGGGGAAACTTGCTTGAGTATCTACCAAATACAAGAGTTACAGTCCAGAATCCAATCTGATTTGGAAAATCTTATAAAACAGTCCATTACGAATGGAACTGCAAAAAAGAATGACTGTTTCTCAACAGGATTTTTCAAAGCCACTCCCCCTGCTTGCCATTGGTCTAAAAACATGTAGCCCCACCCCAGACTCACACTATTGGTAGAGGCAGTGCTGCTGTGCCAGACTGGTCAGAATATTTTTTTAAATTATTATAAAATAGAATATTATTATTAAAATAATTTTTTTTAATAAAAATAATTTAAAAAAATATTATTACACAATAAAAACTAAAACATTTACACTAGCAATAATGAGTAGCCTATTACTTTTCTGTTTACTATAAATTCCTTTAATTGAGTGTAATTTCTATTAATATTCTGAAAGAAACACACAGACCACATAATATTAACTGACTTAACTTGGAAGTAACAGCAGTAAAGGCAATCATAAAGCTGAGAGGCACCTCCTTCTGTGTAACAAGATGCTGTCCCTGATATCAGAGTGTTGGCATGTCTTTGACTCCACTCATATATCTGACATAAAGTTGTCATAGCTGTAAGCATGTAGTTTTCCAGTGATTTATATTGGGAGTGAGGTGATGAGTGATATGCCTGCAGGGTTTAGGAGCTTCTTCATTAGACAGCTTCAGAATTGAGACAAAGGCTCCAACAGAGAAAGTCAAAAGTACATCTGCTGTGCCATTGGCTAAAGAACTGAAAAAAAAGCACTGGCTTTGCTGTTTGAATATAGGAATTTAAGTAATAAAACAGCAGACATGATCATTAAAAATAGAATTTTATTTGAGTTTCTCACGGTCATTTAAAATCTAATGGACTGTTATTTTGTCATATTTTTCAGTTCACTTCTGTCGTATCTATCATCTATCTATCTATTCATCCATCTATCCATCCATCCATCCATCCATCCATCTAAAATAATCCTCAATGGATCGCAAAAATAATGTTTTCAAAAAAGTTTGCCAGAACAATCCCCCTTCTTCCATTGTTTGGGGCAACAAAAAATCCCGCCCCCAAAATCACATTACCAGATTTATGTTTAAATTTTCACTTTTTAAATCTCTTATTCTGTTATTGGGACACAATACAGCACAAAAAAACTGCTTTTATCATTAAGTTTATCATTAGCAGTCACTGGCATCATCATTATACAAAAACATAAACAGAACACAGTGAGCACACTATAACAGTGATTATTGAGTTTTGGACTTGTATCAGTTGTGAGAGACCCACTGGAAGAACAGGCTGTGTGTGTTAAGTTAAAGAAAGGATAAAAGGCTCTCAAGTGGTGCACAAAAGTCTCTGCCAAAACATCCCTGCGCGTGGGGATCATTGCTGTGATTAGGAGTTTTACTAGAGCAAGCGAGTCATAAAACATACTGAAGCAGCTGTGGTCTGTTTCATCATGAGGCTCCAGACCTTTCAAACACAAGCAAATTACTGTACTTCTGCTTCTTGCTGTCGCTGAACGTTATTATGGCCTTGAACTTTTTTCTTGCTTGGAAAAAAAATGCACATTACATCCCATCACCAAGTTAGCATAAAGTGTATGGGTGAATATGGGTGTTTCCATTTTACAAAGGTGGTGATTTCATATGAACCATCAGTGGACCATAAACAGAAAATTGTATAAATAAGACTGTACAAATTCATATAAGTTTTTGAGGATCTAATCTGTGTGAACATTTTCCTCTGTATGCGAAACTTTTCAGAAATGCAAAGGATTTCGTACAGTGCTGTTGTGTAAACATACCCTAAATGTGGCAACCAAAATGTAAAACAAATACAAAACGCCATAAAATTATGTTGAAACAGCATGTTAAAAATCATGCCTTATTTCTCTCTAGCAGGGCACACCAGGAAGTTTATCATGTAGTAGTAGAATGGAGCGAATCAATGGCTGTAAGTTCAATAACACAAATCTGTAAAACGAATGGCTCTGCAGTCTTACACAAAGCTGTAAAATCAACTGATGGAGTGCAGCGTGCTGGAAACATGGCAACCTTGCTGTATGGATGCAACACTGGAGGCCAAAAGCCCCAAATTCAGAAGAAAATGTGCTCTCTTGTGACTTTCATGTCTAGAAGTGTTCTTGTTGATTTGACAGCCAAGGAACACTCTTGAAGGACACTTAATGCCGTTCTTCACTGGAGTCTCTGGGCAAGTTCTTAGAGATTGAATTTAACAAGATAATGAGAGTAAGAAACAACCTCCATAACTATCCCACAGGAGTTCCCAAACTTTTAAGCCCGCGACCCCCATGATAAATGCGCTGCTGCCCCGCGACCCCCCCCCCCCCCCCATGACGCGTCATAAGATTTGAACTGCACTTCTTTTTCAGAATAATATATTTTGCAACATCACGGATATATATATATATATATATATATATATATATATATATATATATATAAATATATATATAATATTTTTTTTTATTTGTATCAGACTTTTCTGCAAACACCATTTAACAAGTATTGAATTAACCCTTTCACACGTAAGTTTAAAATATTCTGGCTGACCCCCAAGCGTGAGTTTTTCAAGGCGATCGTTATTTAGAGGTGTCACTTTATGGTTTCCATGGTGACGCGTCATTGCTTGTCACGTGACACACCGCAGAAAACAACAGAACTGAATGAATGATGATCTGCTTTTATGTCATTTTTCCTTTTTTATTCAAAATATTCACAAATTTGTTAGATATGGCATGAAATAGCTGATATTCCGATTTTCAAATATATGCAAGTGGAAGTGTTTTGTTGTTTAAACACCTTTATAACGATCGCGTTAGCTGTATGCGCGACGGCATCTTAGTCTGTGCCGCAGACGCAGTTCAGAGAATCGGATCTGTTGGATTTACAACACGTGAATTCATCCACTTCTCCCGAAATACATAAAAGTAAGTGGATGGTGAACTGGGAGAATAATAGTGTAAACTTTAAAGTTACTTACACAATGTGTATCTGATATGCATAAAAACGTGTCTAATTATAATGGAAAGGATTATTATTGCCTCGTCCTTTGACATCAGTGTGTATTTTACAAACTCTAAATGTATTGTTTTTTTTGTACTTATATGTCTGAAACCTAAAATAAACATTATGTGGTTGAAAACACTGAAAAGTTCTGATGACAGCTCTGAGCGCGCCTGTCACTGGCTCAGCGCCAGCCAACGCGCGAGAGCATATTTGAATTTCACGTCATGCACTGACCGGTGTGATCGTACACTCCAGGGACCAGCCTAGACTGATCACACCGGTGTGATCGTACGTGCGAAAGGGTTAAATTAATTGCAACAAAAATATATAGGGCCTATATATTTTTTCCACTTTTTTTATAGAAATCATCTCGCGACCCACAACACATGGTCCAACAACCCACCAATGTATATCTACACCCGAGAAACAGTCTAAACAGTCCACTACATCTATGACGATCCCTGCACAACACATGGTGGAACAGGTTCCCCATGTAGATGTTTATTGGAGAAACAGTTGAATCAGTCCAATTTTATTTCGCATTATAAAACACGTTTATACATTTTAAAGGAGTACATGTTTAAAAAATGATGATAAAATCTTGTAATTTCAATCCTGTGCATCTCCCCGGTTGGACTATAGTTGTAATCCAATATTTAAAAAATTCTGTAAGTTGCGCACCCTAGACAAATGCTTGCACACCAGATTCAAACTTTTTGTTTTATTTTTAGTTATTAACAACTGAAACTTCCCACAATGCTGTTGAATGGCTTCTGGAGACTTGGAATAATGGGACAAGACAAATGGACTACTGTTATAATAGTTTTATGTGCTTTTTGGACACAAATTTAATTGTAATTTTGTTGTGATTTTAGCCTATTATTATGACTCATATAAATAAGAACTTCTTGTTCATTAGTAATTGTACCATGTGTCTCTTGCGGGTTTGTGTTTTATTTGGAATTTTCTATTAACCTCTTTAAGAGGCATTTTAGAAGCAGAAGGATTCCAACGGAGTGGACATGAAGTTCAGCTTCACGGTCTTAACTCGTTATTTTACAGGTCATATCTGGAATTCCTCAGCTGTGCGCCATACTAAGAGAATAAATGAACTGATTTGAACTTCATTTCTATCACATTTCATATTCAAACACCACAGCTATAACCTTTTTGTTTGACATTCACACTGAGCTCTGTGTAATTCCAAATGGATCGGCCAGCGTTTTGTTTGATGAACTAAAACGATGTCTGTGTCTGTAAGAGGCTGCAGTTATTTAATGCACCTGAATAAATGAGTGAACAAGCATGACCTTGAGTTTAGAGCAGGCCTGCAGCTGTGCTTTTATACTTTTCTTCTGAAATAGAGAGAGAGAGTAAAAGAACATACGTGTGAAAGAATCAGATTTTATATAAATCCCAGTGTCATCTCTCTATAAACCAAATAGCATGTTTCATGCCATGTTTACTTAAAAATGATGTCCATACAATTCAAGTCAGTAAGGTCCAAAATTATCTTGAACCCCATTGACGAAATCTTCTTCTTTTGTTGTGTTCCACAGAAGACAAAGTCATACAGGTTTAAAATGGTGTTAGGGTGAGTAAATGATGATAGAATGTCTCATTTTTTTGCAGCTTTCCCTTTAAAATGACTCACAACAATAGAGTGCCATAATGATCTCATTCCTTTTTATTTGGAGAGAAGAATCATTTGTTAGATTGCCTTTTACCTCAAATCACTTCAGCAAAGTTCTTCTGAACTCAGGATCCCAAAACTCCTAAAATTACAAACCTTCAAAAATGGAGCCATAAAGAAAAGAGGCCTTAAAATGTAATGTCTAGGTTTGTGATTATTACCACCGCTCATGTTCTGCAAGGCTGTACTAATCCCAACAAAGTCCATTTTTATGATTTCAACTGCAGTTTCACCCTGGCATGTTAAAAGATTCTTTGTATAAACATGCTTGACGTGTTTTAAAACTGTACATCCATGCGCCTACAAACACGCAAGTATGCATGACCTTGTCATCTCACAAAGAAAAAAGACCTATATGACATGCATGTATCTTCAGGGTGCTTTTTCAGGACATATGATAAACTGTCAAGAACGTCACACCCAACGAATAAATCTTTTATGTGAGGCGAAAAGAAAAAAGGACATGCTTTGATTTGCAAAACTAGTCACAGGCAGCTGTGTTTACGATGCTCGCATCCTTCATAAGGTTATAGAATCAAACATAACAAATAAAAGAACATCTATAAACATGCACAGACTTATTTATTGCCTACTAACCAGAGAATGCTTTGGTTTCAGTGTTATTGTGCATTTAATGGATAATGGATAATGGATTATATACAATAGTAACCCCTGTTTTTAAATGTATGCATGTTGTCCTTTTATTTAGTACTTTTTGGGATGAAACAGAATCCGAATTGCATAGGAAGTGACAGTGTCTCCAAACAACCAACAACACAAACTGTGATGTAAACACATATGAATTTGTAATTTAACCTGGGCACAGTCCATATTTTGGCAGCAAACCATGTGTATTTAAGTGTAATTCACTGAAACTTCTGGTCATAATTGCCTTAAACAAAGGGCCAAAAATCACTCTTTGGACTGAGGATTTTTGTATGGCACAAAACATGAATGTTTCCTTCACAAATGAAACAGCAGGAGACAGTGTTATTAGCTAACAAGCTAATGCTGCCAAAAGGTGCCGTTTGAATCAATGCACATGAATATGCAAGCCCTGGAATTCAGACTAGATTTTAACATCTAAAGGGTTTGCCAAACCTCTGGGTATGGTACAGTTTAAAGTGAATTGGAGAACAGATGTTCAGAGATGCTCCAATGTCCATGTATATAAAATAGTACCTTCATTTGATATTTGTCTTGCCTGCAACCTAACTGTATAAATGGCTCAAATGTAAGTATTTGAGAGTTAAATTCATATAGTTGGGTTTAAAATGCTTCGATTTGGATGTTTTTCATTTTATTAACACCATAAAGTGAGTGAAACATTTCTGATTTAGTTTTTTGCTTTAATGACAGCAGAACTCAAGTTTCAGGAACTTTTTATATTCTTGTGTTTGCATGCTTTGTCTATTTTGGAGCATCATGGTCATCCTGCAAGGGTCAGTTTTTAATATCCCCTACTGTGGAACTGGCTTATTCCTGTTAAGGAAAGATGTGTTCCCCTACCAACTGCTGACGTAAAGACTGTCTTAAATTATGGTAAGCAAATTATGCCTTTTATTAAATCACAATTCTGCCAATTTTGTCAAAATTAACAACCTTGCCAAAAGGCAACACTACGTGTATACGTCATTGATAAGGCAATCCTATAATTAAAAAAGAATTTTGCCCATATACAGTATGTGTCTCAAGTCCTAAGTCTGGCTGAGGCTGGTGCACATTTGTTTATGAAGAGCATTTCAAATAAATGAGTTACAAAGTAAACAATAGGTTTTACTGTTGTTTTTAAGTTTGTCATCGAATTCTGTTACCACAAATCTAACTTCTCTAGAAATACTTCACAGCCACCAAAATATGAAGATAAAAACAACACAGATGGGGTGATGTTAACATTTGTTGTGTTATGCTTGGATCATATTTTGCTGTCAACCTCCAAAACAATATGAACGTGTTTCAGATGTGGTGTGGAAACCACTGTTTCTTTTTTCCTGACTGCCTCTTCAGTTGGCATAAATGCACCTGATGGAATCGCCCTTCCTTTTTTATATATTGACTTGCAGCCACTTTTTAGGACACTGTAAGTGGAGTTAATGGGAACTTTATGGTGGCACCGCTGGATCCTGTTCATCCAAACTCGCAAACAGAGATTATTCTCAGCACTACAGTGAGTCACCATCTGACAGCAGTCCCAAACTGACTCAGGCCAGGTCATCAAACAAGTGTTTACCTTGCCCACAGTGTTGTGTAATGCTAATGCCCTTGAGATATTGCAGGACTTATTTACTTGAGAAGAAATAGAGAGTTTAGTACAGAGTTTGTGATGCTTGAAAACCCTGCTTACCTGAAGAAGAAACAATTAAGCTCACATGCATAATGCTTTCTTGATTTATCCACTAAATATGAGGTTCAAAGAGTGCATTCTTTAAGACTGTTACTCTACAGTGTCAAGATTAATGACTCAATATATGCAACTTGTCCCCTAAGGGACTATTTCAAAAGGATATAAAAAACTGGACTTCCTGAACTGTTTCAGTGTGATTAAAATTCATTGGCTAATTAGACAGATGGGACACTGTATGTGTTTAGGAGCTCAGAGGTTTGGAGTGTGTTTTATGCAGCTCTTTTAACTGAAGCCATTGTGGTTACTGTATCTCTTGGATCGGATTGATTAATCTGGATGGGACTCAAGTTGGATCCTCGTTTCTGGCATAGCTGCTTTCTCATGAAAGATCAGCATCTAAACGGGAAGGAGTGATGGATGGGTTATATGGTTTATGTATGTGTGTTTGTACGTGCTTAGCTGTGGTCTAGGGACAAACTTGTCCCAGCAGTGAGCTGAATCTAACAAACCTCCCTTTGGGGAAATCGGAAATTGTAAAATGTATTCATAAATAAAACAAAGTTTTGTTTTTTTTTCACCCAGTTTCATGAGACTGTTTAATGTGTACAATATGATGAAATTGGGATTATGGATTGTACAAAAACCTACCCCCCCGTGACCAAAAACAGTGTATGGTCTACCTTTTGTACGTTCTATAGGTATAGGATATCTTACACCATTTTGTACAAATTATTACTGTGGGAGTATTTTGTGTTTCTTTTAAATAATTATTTTTAAAAGCAAAATGTTAAGGTATGAGTATTTAAATAGCTAAGTAATCCTAGAATTAGACTAATATATTAAAATACTTAGAATTAGACTAAAATATTTGTCTAATATCAGAGAACAATGATATTTGTTAAATAACATATATCATTAATTACTATTTGCAATAATTTAATATTTATCCCCCCACACTGATGGTGATGGTTTGATGTCAAACTTATTTTTTTTTCTACTAGTTTACATAATTGGTTTAAATAACTTACTAATGAAAATGTTTCTTGAGAAGTAAATAAAATGTGATTGCCTTTGTTTAAAAAGCGTGCTGTTATGATGACCCCCTTATTCCACTGGAAAAGCTTTACTTTCAAAACATCCCCACATTACTGGCAAATACAATGGAAGTGTCCGGATAAGGTGTTTTGTATACATATTTGGCTTTTGGTAATCTCCATTTTCTTATTTCCATGGTCATAATGGATCACCATCACCGTGTGATTTTTCATGCAGTGACAGCTCTTATTGAAGTGGCTTTAGAGAGTCATTAGTCTGATGTTCTTGAGTTGATGTATAATATGAATGGGAATACTAACAGACCTGCTTGCTCTCCACCATCTGCTATGCACCTCAGGAGAACCACTCCAGTTGGCTTGTCTTTCCAGACTAGTTCTAAGAATAAATGCATCTCCCCACTGTGTCATCGTTGTTTAGCGCTTCACTGACCTTCTGGTGTTGTGTCCATCTTCACCTCTTCACTCCTGAGGACAGCCAGTTATAAGGCATTGCCAAGTGTAACATCCCCTGTAACTGTAATATGTCTAGTCAAGGTGTAAATTAAAATAATGCCTGTGTTTCTAAACTGTCTTTCTCTAGACATTGACATATCCTGTGGATGACAACTCAAATCAACACTGTTGATGTTCCAGGCAGAGCTGAATCTTGAGCGATGATTAATGTGAGTCTCATGTAGAAAACATATGAGAAGAGGTTATTAAGGTTAAAACAGCAACATGTCTTCATGAATCATATTGGAGATGCCGTCGGCTCCATGAATCTGAGGGGTCAGAAAACAAACACAATTTTATTCTGAACAACTTAAATGCATTATACAAACAATAACATCCTTTTGGCCAGTGGAGTCTTTTACATATAAAGTTCTTTTAGATCACATTTATTTGTCAGCAGGGCTTTGTTTGTTATTTGTTTGTTGATCAGTTGCCATAACTCTCTTTCATTTGCTGGAGAAGAACATGCAGAACATCTGTACTGCACCAGAACATTTATTTCAGTTACCACAGCGTTTTGGAAGATCTTATGAAAATGTGAATCACACTTGGATTTCTTAGTATTTTTGTGTTTGCATCAAGGAAATTAAGTTTTAAAAGTCTTTATACTATCTATCTATCTATCTATCTATCTATCTATCTATCTATCTATCTATCTATCTATCTATCTATAATTACAAGCATGGTGGTATTACCCCCCCCCCAAAAAAATAATATAAAATAAATCACAAAAAAGAAAGATCTCCAGGTCATAAATTCTTATGAATGATGGATACATCTTCAAAGCGGGCCTCCTTTCAGCTCAAACTTGTTGAGGCGTCTCATGTTGGACAGTGACATGAAGCCCAAGGTGATGTCTAAGCTTGTTTGAGTCCCATTACATGTGCTTCCTTAGTGACTCAAAGTTTCCATTTCCCAAAGGGTGTGAGAGCTGGTTAAAAATGGTCACAGTGTTGAGAGGAAACATGATCATTTAGGAGGGGGGCAAAGGCTAAAACCTTTTACAGTAGGAAATGTTTTTAAGGAAATTCAAAGTTAGAAAGTGGGCAGCACATCTGAATTTGCAATAGCAAATTGGCAAGGTAGCTGTGTGCTCATTTGTTAATCTCGTCAAGTATTGTGCTCTTTGACATTAGTCTTAAAGCGGACAGCGTCTCTCTCATAACTCAAGAAATGCTAAGCAAAATAAAAAAATAGCTCCAGGCGATCTCCTTTCTGAATGGTCTCCAGCACATAATCAAATAATCCATCAAATAATCACACACACAGCTGTTCTTTGCCATTCCTGCATCAAAGAAATACAACACACCCTTCACTATATAAAAAAAGCTTTGTCAGAAAGCCTAAAATGTGGTCTGCATTAGGTTTGTCTTTGTGTGACGTTTGTACTTTTGTGTTTTGAAGTCTTTTGTGTCAGTCAGTGTCTTTTATTTTGATATGGTTTTTGATATTATAAAGGTCTCATTTCCTGTCTTTGGCTTCCTGTCTTCCTTGTTCATTGTTTCCAGTAATGTCTTGTACATGGGTGTGTCTCAATTCACTCCTTAGTCAGTTTCTAAAGATATCAAAATAGTAATTTCTCTGCTATAAAGTAAGTAAGAATGTGACAAGATCAATATGTCTGAATTCACAGTTTCATTACTTTTGACAAGATTCTGAAGCACCCATATAAACATTACTTTACTGTCCCATGAGGCCACAGGAGTGGATTGGTAATGGTGGGTAAATTGACAATTGACAGTGCTGACATGGTAGATGTAGTATGTCCAGATTATACTACACACATTCTTACTAAATATACTTTTACGATGGTCACAAAAGAATACTGTATCTACTGAATGAGTATGCGATTTCAGAGTGCCTCTAAATGGCTGCCAAAAGAAATAACTAATACACTATAAAAAGTCAATAAGGATGCATTCATTTATTAAAATAACTTTTTTATTTGAATATATTTTGTAAAAGTAGTTTATTCCTGTGATTGCAAAGCTGAATTTTAAGCATCATTACTTCAGTCTTCAGTGTCAGATGATCCTTCAGAAATCATTCTGATATATGCTGATTTTTTTGCTCATTTATCAATGTTGAAAATAGTTATACTGCTTTATATTTTCATGAAAACATGTTTTCTAGGATTTTTTATTTTATTTTATTTTTTGAATAGTTTGAATAAACAGCATCTGAGTGATCATTGTCTCAATGTTTAGTGGACCAAGGCCCTTTAGTAAACAAATTCATTGTGCTATACTGATCCATGGCATAGAGAACAAATGAGTTGAAGAAGATATTATTATTAATGTCATCCGGAGCCTCTGTGCTGCTCGATGAGATTAAAACCTGGATTTTAACAACGGAAGCAAGATACACCGGGCACCATGTCAGCTTTCCACTAATGTTCTCTATTGTGCACTCTGTTTGAGATGTATTATATCAGATCTATAAAGATTCCCTTGAACACACAATAGGCCTGTGAGCACCTTCTTCCATTCTGTAATTCCTCTTTTTGAGCCATCTGTGCACAGTGTGGATGCCACTGCAGAACCTGTAATGGCTGAGGTTTGACATAAAAAAAAAATAATAAATTTTTTTTTGAAACCACATCCATTTTCTAATGCAGCTGTTGGAGGGAGCAAAGGTTTACAGCTCAACTTACAGAGGAAAGCTTTTACATTTGTAAGACTTAGACAGCAAGTTAATCGTCCTGCCACAGTTTGTTCCAAAGGTAGACCCCATTTATTCCATGGAAAATAAATAGGTTCAGGTAATAATAGTTGGACGGTTTTGACAAAATTGATTCAGGGAATCTACTCTACACCACAAATGGAAAAAGCCTATGAGCTTGAGCATAATTAAGGAGTGAAACGTGTGGTTTCATACAAACAGAAGGCAGGTACCCGAATTGTTAGTAGCTTTGTTTTTTCCATGTCTTTAAGACTCTTAATTTCGAATTAGAATTACTGAACACATCTCTTTAGCTGTCACATCTGTAAAGTCTAGTGCAGAAAACTAATTATATTCTGTTGCTTCATGACTTTAAGACTTGTGCATTCATTATGGCATTGTAAGTGCCAGGGGTGGATGAAAAGGGAAAATCTGAAGTCCCTTCAGTATGAGAGTTTGCTTATTTATAAATATTTAAAAAACATAAAACTACAATATAAATATAAAAAAAAACAAATAACACACACACACACACACACACACACACACATATATATATATGTATGTATGTGTGTGTGTGCGTGATATTATAATTATATATTAATTATTTATATATGTTTATATACAATATATAAATGTATTTTTCTATAGTTGTCTATCATGCCTAATAAAATTCTGCTTTAAAAGAAGAAAAATATAAAATAAAAACATTTTCAATAATGGTCCCAGACTTTTGAACCCCTCTCAGATATTACTTGATGATCTCATTCTATTTAAATTCAGCTTGAAATGCTGAAAACCAATCAAATATATGCATGTTTTTACAGTCTTGTCAAGAACTCTTATAGTGTTCAATATGAGAACTACAGGCAAAAGGAAATTAAAAGAAGGGGTTAAGAAAACATATTCCAGTCTATACACATGAAACCATGACTTAATCAGTGAGTGTCTGGCCAGGTTCTAGGCAGGAGATGTGGGCTGCGGGATGGATGGATGGGGCTTGGGTCCAAGGCTGGGCTTTCACAGCATTAAATAACATCTGTCAGTCAAATTACTTCCACTTCTAGAATCATCCACTGTTAAAGGCTCTCAGAGGGTTTTAGGCCTGTTGTTTCCTGCTCTAGATTCACTAAAGCCCACAATAATAATATACATCTGCGTGCTAACACCTGCCATGATATAAAATAAAGTTTTAACTGTTAAACTGTGTGACAGGACATGTTTGACATACCATATTAATTTAAAAAAATTAATCTGTATTTCCATATAATTTAACCGTGTTCAGGAGCTGTGTGAATGAAGTCATTGTTTCACACGGAAGATTCATGTGTGTCATTATTCACCTCAGGTATGTAATTTTTAATGCATGTCATGCTCCAGATGGTCCCCTGAAACCATTTTGATAACATGCAACATTTCCATGTCAAATTTGAATGTTGTTCCACCTGAAGTCCACCTCTAATCTGCATGTCGGACAAATGTCACCTTGCCTCAGGTTGTTGGGCCTCTCTTCGCCTCCCTGATGAGCCGCTCTCCTTGTGGGTCCAGCTTAGCAGCACCCTTGGGGGTTTCATATGAGCACGTCCCTCTCGATCTGAGCGTCAAAGTCCCCCTTCTATTTTTCAATTTGGCCCTCTGCTCTTTTGAGATTTGATAGCAATCATGCCAGGCGGCTAGGCCATTTCCTGCCTCCCTGGCGGGTTGCTTTTTAAGTAAGCTAGCTGTGCTCCCCTCACCATGAAGGGCCTCTTGCTAGTATGCCGCTCCCTTCTGGGCATCTGTGAGCAGATGCTTCAGAGTCTGTTCTGTGAACGTGCCACAGTCACGTAGGGCTCCTAGGCTGGTTTAATACAGCTTTGGTTACCCCTTAAGCAAAGGTGTTTCTAAATCCATTCTATGGTAAGTGCACACGCTAAGCATTCTGTGCACTTTCTAAAATGACGCGCTGTCAGCCTCGTTCCCTTTCTCTGAGTTGGTTTAGGCCCAGTTTTCACCTTGGGCTCCACTCAACCTATGTATCTCTGTTGATAAATTTCTGAGCAGAGTGTTGATACCAAAGATCTGTCAAGTCAGTTCCTTGAGCAGGTTTATTCAAAACCAGCGGTAGCCCCCCCGGGTGGCAGGCCAGGGTCTGGTTTGGTTTTTAGACACCTGGCTGTATCCCCTTAAAGGAATCTCTTTTTTTTATTATTCCAAGCCTTGAGCTCTGCCCTAGGCTTGGGCTTCCTAGCCCAGCCCTTATCAGGTAAGTTGTTTAGGGTATGCAGCTCAGGCCTTTGACTGGAGGGGATCCTGGGGCAGCTCCCATGGCTATGGTAGAGTTGGTACTTAATGCTCGCTGTGGTTTCTGGCATGCACTCCCCTCAGCATGGCGGCGTAGGTAGGTATACCATTTCCCAAAGTGACCTCTAAAGGATGCATTTCGAAGTTCCCTCAGAAGGGAACATCTCAGGTTAAGTATGTAACAATAGTTCCCTGAAAAGGGAATAAGACACTGTGTCCTCTAGTTCCCTTGCCATGCTTCGGACGTAACCTTCAGACGATGTTCTCCTGGCACCCTTTTATACTGTGATCACGCCAGGTGATGACGTCGAAGGCTGTTGCCGGCCAATGTTATTGTCATGTTTAGATGTATGCTTCAAACACCGGTCACGCTGAAGGTGTTACCCAAAGCAACCTCTAAAGGACACAGTGACTCGTTCCCTTCTCAAGGAACCATGGTTACATATGTAACCTGAGACGCTACAGATGCCTGCACTGTTGGATAAAAGCTCTAATGAAGACATACACTACTGTAAGTCAAGTCAAGTCAAGTCACCTTTATTTATATAGCACTTTAAACAAAAACCAGCAGTTCAATTCCAGGCTGCAGCAAAGTCAGATTGTGCAGAAGAATCATCTGTTTCCTGTGGTCTTGTCCCAGTGGTCGTCTGAGACAAGGTCTTTACAGGGGATCTGTCTCTGGGTCTCTGTTGTCCTGGTCTCTGCTGTCTTTCAGGGCTGTAGAAGTCCTTTCTAGGTGCTGATCCACCATCTGGGCTGGATACATACTGGATCCGGGTGACTGCAGTGATCCTCTGACTTGGATACAGACTGGATCTGGTGGCTAAGGTGACCTTGGAATAAGAGAGAAACAGATTAATATTAGCGTAGATGCCATTCTTCTAACGATGTAGCAAGTACATCGGGTGTTATGGGAAGTGTTCCCCGGTTCCGGTTTACCTAATTAATGCAGCCTAAAAATCCTTTAACGGATTTGGATATTAGAAGCGTATTTGTGTGTTATGTGTAAAGCCAGGTTAAAGAGCTGGGTCTTTAATCTAGATTTAAAACTGCAAGAGTGTGTTTGCCTCCCGAACAATGTTAGGTAGGTTATTCCAGAGTTTGGTCGCTAAATAGGAAAAGGATCTGCCACCCGCAGTTGACTTTGATATTCTAGGTATTATCAAATTGCCAGAGTTTTGAGAACGCAGCGGACATGGACATGTATCCCATGAAATTACTATAGTAGCACTGCCAGCTTCGACCACATGGAAGGCGGAAATAAGAAAAGCATTGCAAATTTTCAGCTGCCAAAAACAAGGAATCATTGAAAGAAATTAGTCAGAATTTTTTACTTGATTAGTCAGGATAGACTTGCTGCAGAAGTGAAATGTAACTGAAAAATGGAAAATAACAGACGTTTTAATTGTTGAAAGTTGTCATTTTTAAGGCCTGTAAAACATTTAAATTCCTTCTTCCTTCTACAGAGACTGTATAAACCTACACATACAGTATCCAGTACATGTCAGAAACAATTTATAAATTTTTTTAGAAAAACAGAAATCTTGTACAGGCACAACTAATCTCATAATTCATCTCAACTAGTTTTTCAACACATACAGAAATGTCCATTTGTGTGTGTGCATCACTTGCAGCATATAGAAAAAAAGCAACACATGTAATACTGGCCTACTGTTGCACATTATTGGTTTACACTCTCCCATTTTGAGTCAGATCACTCGTTTGTATTACAATAGGCTCAAGCTGTAAACTTTTTGATCAAGAAAAAATGTACATATTTATTTTTAGCTGTCTTTTATGACAAATGATTTCCTTTCGTCAGATGCAGAGCTGTGTGAGTGAAACCTCAGTTCAAACAGCACTGTGAACAAAGATTATTGCTGCAACACTCATTTAAATTCTTCCTGCTGGCTGGCCGTTTTCTCAAACACAAGGCTGAAGGTTCTCCAGAGCACACATGTAAAGGTAAATAGACTGTTGCTCTGAACATTTTTGGTAAGCTCATTACAATTCCCCTTGGTGTTTTGTTCTGTTCAGCCATTGTTTGCTTTACCTGAAACCAATTAGTGGATTTTCTTGGTTGTAAAGGTCTGTGTCAAAATGAGCTTTTACTGGAAATGTATCGCAACAAACATGATCAGTATTGACTGTTGAACTGATCCTAAAAAAGTCACACAAACTGAAACAATAATGTGTAGATATTCCAGTAAGATGAAAAAATGTGATAATCATCAGCTCTTAATAACATTATCAGGCATTTTCTCTTTGAGGTAATATCAAGCCGCTACATCCTCAAGTCCAACAAGTAATTATCCTCAATCATTCCGGAGCCTTGTTTGAATAAATAATGGTAAATCTGTTTAAAGTGCCTGTGGTTTAGGTTAAATAGCAATGATTTACCCAAATTTATTGCAACACTTCTTTAATAGATTGTGGTTTCAGGGTTCAGCAGCCTCTGACCCACAGACAGTTATTCATGGTCAGTAAAATAGCTGCTCTTGTGTTTAAAAACCCATATATGTTGGAATTCTGGTTGTGTTCATGGTCTGTTAACATCTTGAGTCAATGGTATGGATTTAAAACCCCTTTAAATTTTTTTTTAAAACCACATCACACAACCACAAGGTAATCTGCAAACATTTTCCAGCAACAGCTGGTAGAGACCAGTGATCCACACTGTGCTTTTGTGAATTTTGGTAAATGTTTATATGTATTATTTTAGATGCATTTTTTGACAGTTATGGCATGGAATTTCTTTTAAAAGTGAAAAGACTACAGCTGGGTTCAATCAAAGGCACAACTGCTCTGAAGGTTCACTCTAATTGTGCATAAAAAGGGTAATATCTTCACACCGTTATGCCTATTAGAGAGTCTCTCTGAAAAAAGCAAGCATGTTAGCACATGTGGCACATGAAATGACCCTCTGCTGCGACCTCCATGAGCTCAGGTTGCTCCAAAGCATCAGAGAGAATGCTAACAATGACACATCTCTCATCCTCTTCATCTCTTCTGTCAACATGAGTTTGAAAAAGCACTCTAACATGAGCACAGATTGCAGCTACAGCCTCAAACAGGAAACATTAGCCCAGGGCTGCATTTTTCAAATATGGCTCAAGTGCAAGTATAACTCCTTTCATGTAATATTATACCACGGAGCTTACAATGAAGCAATTTATTTATTATTTTAGGGTTGGAATCCGAGAATCGTTTCTTATTCAGAAATAGTTCCATCCTACACTTTTCAGTGATCACAATGAATGTGCAGTGTTTGTAAAGTCCAATGACTTATTCTTTTTAGTGAATCATGAACATACAGCATGACCAATTTTCTGATTCCCAAACCACTGACTCTTATAAACCACACATCCTGAAAAGTGAAACCAAAACAGTTTGATTGCCCCCTGGTGGCTGGCTGCACTATAGGTCATAAACCTCCCTCACCCTCTTCAGGTAAACAGAGGGGACTCAAGCCCAACTAAAATAAATAATTAAATAAATGAACACTTTGAATACATTTTCCCCAAATCTAGTTTCTCTAATTTTATGTAGTTCTTATTACGCTGATCTATGCTCAAGTGTTTGTTTTCTAATAGGTTTGGTTTTAATTACTTGATACTATAAAAATGGGGTCTGATATAATGATTGACAGTTTCTCTGAGCAAAGTAGATAGAGAGATACCTTTGGGCTCTTCAGGAGGAGATTAAAGCCCTACTTTAACTATTAGTTTTCCATAACTGTTTTGTTTCACAGCGACAAAATGAGTTGTTCTGCAGCATTGTACACTCTTAAGAAAAATGGTTCTAAACAGTACCAGAAAACAGTACCCTTTTAATAGGATTCCATGAAGAACCATGCTTTGAAAATGCTATATAGGACCTTAATGGTATTATAAATAGCCTTTTTAATGATAGTTTAGTATAGTATATAGTATTAGTATATTAACATATTTATATCATTATTAATATTATCTGTATATATTATTTATTAATATAGTTTTTTACTCCTCTATCTGCCTGGTATTACAATATCCTGCAGTGTCTGTTAGGGTTTTACATAAAAACAACAACAACGTGTCAATTAGGTACTTTTATTTTTTAATAACATGTGAATTTGCGCTCTAACAACAGTTATTAGCAGAATATATTAATAAATGACAATTGACATTGAACATAAATAAATACACAATTGAGTTTAGGGTTACAATGTGTCTCCTTCTATTTGTTTTTGTAAAAACAAAACAAAAAAGGACCATATATTAAATATTTTTGTTAGGCCTACTTAGTGGTGAGGAGGATAGAAGTATCCTTAACTGAACAGGGCTGGTCACACTTACATGTTCTCTTAAACTGAAAAGAGAAAAAGACATGATTTGTAAGAAACCAGTTACGATTTGAAAGTTAAAAATTATAGACATTTTAAGAAAGAAATCATTTACCTGCTGAGAGTGTATTGACAGTCTGTGTAGTTGGATAGATGAACTCCAGAAAATCAGTAGGCCTAATGAGACATCTTTTTTTTAGAGTGTAGCCTCTGTTAGTAATAAATAAGTAATTATAAAAATAAAAAAATTTAAAAAAAATCTCACAATATGGATTATAAATTCAATGTCTCTGTTACTTACTTAGTGGAGAAGAGGAGTATCCTCAGCCAGAGCTGCTCACACGTACATGTGATCAAAAAAGAAGAGAAAAGAACATGTTTGTTTGAAAACCAGATACAATTTTAAAGTTAAATTTGAATTTAAATTTAAGAATGATATAATTTACCTGTTGAGAGTGTGTGGACAGTCTGTAGTTGGATCACTGAACTCCAGAAACTAAGTAATAAAGTGCTTTGACAGTTACAGATTTGAAAAACAAAAGGGCGGGAATAAAGAACCCTAAACTCTGACAGAAAGAACAATTTCAGCATTAAAATGGTTCTTCGGGATGATATGGTTCTAAATAGAACTGGTTCTACATGTAAAGAACCTTTAAAGAAGCATCTTTTTTTAGAGTGTACTAATCGACCTAAGAGATCTGAGGGATCGTTGAAGTTTGTTCGGTTAAATTTGTGCTTTATAAGCGAATTAGTAAATAAATTTTATTGCCTAGCTAGCTAAGACAACAAGCTTAGCTTTAGCCTTGCAGGAAAAAATAAATAAATAAATGGTGACTGTTAGCTAGCAGTTAATAATTATTTTTTTTATGAACTATATGAGGCAGGAGTATGGAAAGCTCCACTTCGTGATCACTACTGATCTTTTTAGTGAATCATAAACATGCAGGGCGATCAGTGTAGTCCGATTCCAGAACAAATGAGTTTTGAGTAATTATTTTTAGTGATTCAAACACATACAGCAAAACAGTGAAACATCAGTGTAGTTAGTTACTGGTTGTTCATAAAACAACTTGTAGTTAAAAATTAACACATTATGCAGTTTGTCAGTAGTATTTTATAAATATTCATGTATTAAATGTTCCTCATTTTTTGTATTAGTGCTGTTGTTTAATATATAATTAACGCCAGATATTGATTAAAAGAAAACACACCTTTTTAAAAAAGAAAATGTATTTATTGTTGAAATTATCAAAGCATTTGAGTAAATTCTTTACCTATTCCCCAGTTATTTTGTTTTTACATTCAAATCAGAGTATAAAAATCTAGATAGCATCATTCATTTTTTAGTTTTCGCTTACAGCATGTTTTATAACACACATATCTGATTATTGCAACCGTAGAAAACACAAACACAACAACAACAGTGAAGAGAACCAACAAAACATCCACAGAATGGTATGAGTACCACGGCATATTATAAAACTCTGAGCGCAGGTGAGTCGCTCCTTTATTTCTCATCACATACTCGATCCAGAAAACGGCCGAGTCCAAAGGCCTCATCGGCTGGTCCCTGTGAAGACTAGAGAGTCTCTGCATGTTCGTCCTGTAGGAGGTGTTACTGAGCAATTCCCGTAGGGCTTGTCCAAAAGTATGACTGCTGAACTCTGACAACTTAAGTATCTTACCCGCTCCTTTCTCCTGAATGCGTATTAAGTTGTCAAACTGGTCGAAGAACAAAGGAATGCCCAGGATCGGGACCCCATGGTATATGGCTTCCTGCACTCCATTGGTTCCTCCGTGGGCTACAAACGCTTTGATCTTGGGATGTCCCAGGAGGTCGTTCTGCGGTATCCAGTCCACGATAAGTGTGTTGTTGCCCACAGTGGATGGCCGATCTCCAAGATGTCTCCAGATGACTTTCTGAGGTAAACTAGCAAAAGCGGCTGCAATATCGTTAGACATGTCGCCAGGGATACTTTTAACAAGTGTTCCCAATGACATAATAATAAAGCCATGGTCTCCTGAGCTCTGCACAAATGCTTCCAGATCTGCAGGAAGAGGCTTGGAGGGTTTGCATTGAAATCCACCCATGTAAACAACATTTGGCATGGTTGGTCTTGGGAACTCAAAGACAAAATCAGTCCTCATGAGCCAAATATCAGCAGCTTGAATGAGGCTAACAATGTCCGTTTTGTAATCCAGATACTTATCTATTAGCACATCATAATGTGGACCAACCACAAATCTGTCCTGGAAGAAAGTAAAGCTCTGAAATAAAACATTTTTAACCCTTTGAGTGAAACTCATTTTATCTGTATGCCCAGAGCCTGGTAAAGGTACATAAGACATTGGAGATGGTGCTATAGCAAAATGTCCTTCACCAGTTGTGATCCAGCGTACATTGAGAACAAGAGGGAGTTTTAGATAACGCGCTAGGATCACGCCACCTGCTAATGCAGGATCGGTGAGCACCAGGTCATACCGCTCATCCTGAAGTCTTTTCACAAGCATCTTATCTTCCAAAATGGCCGATACCATTTTACACATGATATAGTGTGCTTTTGACAACATGGAGAACAAATCGACCTGGAGCTTCAAGAATGACAGTCCAGAAGCATCGCCTCTTTCTATCGCTATCACTTTCAATAAATACTCTTCAAAAAAGTTATCAGATTCGCTTATTTCATCTGCGATTGTGATGGAAGTGTAGAGAGGGGAGTTTTCCGTGATGTACCAGCTGGATTTGGGGCGGATCACGGTGAGGCTGTGGCCCCTGGAGTGCAGCTCTTCTATCAAGACTTTCATATTGACCCAGTGGCTTCCATCAACAGGGTACAGTAGAATTTTACCTCCACTGCAGCTCAGAGTGAAAACAGAAAATGCCAAAAATAATCCAACAATGAAGTATGACTGGTTGGAAAGTGACTTCATTGTATCTGAGCAAAAAAATAAAATAAATATTAATATATTTTAGTTATACCTCCTTTGCACTCACAATTGTTTTTTTTTTTTACACTGAAATCATCTGTACATTAATTTTCCATACTGTTTTATCCTTCACTGAAATTATTAATGTACTAAACTAACACAACTAAATTGTTACTGACTGACTCTTACCTTAATTGTTCATGCATGAGTGAAAGACCAACACTTGCTCATTCCAGAGCTCTATTCATCCGAACCACTAAGTTCAAATTCTGGAATACAAAGTCCACTTAAATTATTAACTTTCAAATCAATAATTAACAGGCAGACACTGCATATGGTTTAAGGTGCACTCACATATTTTTTTTACAGTATGTGACCCTTTTGGACTGTTGCATGTCATTTTGATCCAGCTTTGTCCCAGTTTAGACAGACATAAATATATACTACCGTTCAAAACTTTGGGGTCAGTAAGGGTTTTGTAATTATTCATCAAAATATCACTATTTAGTGTAATATTTAGTTTTTGATCAAATAAATGCAGACTTTGTGAACGTGAGACATTTTAAAAATCTTTTAAATGGTAATGTATGTAAATGTATAAATATATTTTTAGTATAAATTGTATATATTTTTATATAATATATATAGATATTTATATATATATAATACTATATATATATATATATATATGCCAGGTTTATATGCTATACTGAAAAGTAATCTATGCAATTTTGCTACTTTTTTCTTTTGTCTTTTTTTAAGGATGTTTAGATATTTTGCTGGAATATCAAGCAACACTGAGTATGATCCAATTATACAGTCTTTATTTCATTAATATTTTGTGTAAAATATGATTCACAATTTTTTTCCCCACTTGATACATCTGTCAGACAGCTTGGTTTGCCAGTGGTTGTTTTCTTGATTGTGGTTTGCCTTCAGGTGTCACCCAGCACTTAGGCTCTGGGGTTTTATGGGCTCTGGCTGTCAGTGTGTATCAGCATATACTCAGATATACTAACCTATGTCAATGCATGCAGACATCCAGACACACATATACACTACCTGCACATTACATGCTTACTTTAAAAGAAATCTACAAGTGGAGACAGGACTGATACTCTGATGGATGGAAATATCTGGCCCGCAGGACAAAGTATGAATTCAAGTTGAAGAATGCAAGCATGAAATGAATAATAGTAAAAAAAATAATAGCTTGTGAAGTGGCATAGGAGTTGCACTTGCTCGGGCACGTGCTGCTTATGTGGTGATGGAAGTTCAATTCAAGCTCATTTTATTTAGGATCATCCTTTCTATACAGTCTCTGTCATAAAAAAAAAAAAAAAAAAAAAAAAAAAAAAAACGCCACAAGGCAACATTGTATGTCAGGCTGGGGCAGTGTCGGCGCACACCTAATGCGGAAGCAAATACACTTTTCTATGAATTATTTTGTAATAATTTAGCAGCCTGTCGTCAGTTGCTCAGCTTATATTACCACAACTCATGACACTGCTCAGATGTTTTATTTTAAGACATTTGTCATGTTTTTATCCTTAAAACTCCGTTCTCCGGTTTCATCACGCATCTCATCTAATCCCTCCGTTTCTCATTCCAAAACGTAGTTTTATATACAAACCATGATCCATCCAATTCATTAATTAATTCAGAATTAAATAAAGAAAGAGAGAGATAAATAGAGAGAGCGTGTGTAAATTACCTGCGTCTCTGCGTCAACAGCGTTCGGCAGCACCGCCTCTAATTACGAAACTCTAAGTATTAACCACAGACTGTATAAAAACAGGTATCAACACGTTAAGAAACAAAGTTACCAGCTCTCTACTGAGAAACAACATTCAGTAATGTTCATCATTTGTAAACCCGCACAATATGAGACAGAACAATATGAAACATATCTATATTCATACATTACAAAAAAAATAAACACGACAGCAGCGTTGTGTGCGCTGAAAAAATAGTCATTTGTTTATCTTGGTCGTTTGTTTTGTGAGTGTGTTTATTTTGCTGTGTGTGTTAATCGCCTACCGTCACTGTGACGTCAAGGCTCTAGCTGGAGCAAAAACATAAGGAAGAACTCATGTGCAAGTAGCCTTTTGGACTTTAAAATGTGTGTTGTTTTTGGCTACCAGAATAGACAGCACTTTTGGTTCAAAACTGTTTTCCCGGCCGACATTCCTTCACAGAAATCAAGAAGATGATATTGGTGAATGCAATTGCCCACGGCCCTAATCGTTGGCAACATTTCATATGGAAAAATGCATATTTTTTTTTTATTTAGTAAATCATATTTATGTTGGCTGCAGCGATCTTTGAAATAACGAAAATCAATCTTCGAAAAAACAAAAATCATTAATCCAAAAAATACACAAAAATAATACGAAAAAAATATACCGAAAAGAAACGCAACCAAAACCCCCCGAAACGTAATTCATCTGTAATGTCCTACGAAAATAACAAGACACTACCCAGGCTTAGCTAAACGTCATAAATAATAAATAAATTAGGCATTAACCAGTGGCGAAACTGAGTGATACGGATAAATTATGCTGTCCCACTTTTTTTGAATGCGATCAAGACTGTACTATTCCTGGAACTTCTTCTGCATCCATGTTAAATCCCTCTTAAAACTCTGAGTTTAGTTTCCTGAAAAACCCGGAGACGTTGCAATGTTTACAAACTTTTAAGAAGAAGAAGAAGAAAATCAAGAAGAAGAAGACGGAGCTGTGCAACTAATTTTGAAATCAAAGAAGAATAAAAAAAAAAAAAAAAAATATACTGGCATATTTCATTGTGACAATATGCCCCCTTTTTCCTGAACAATAATAGTGCATATGCTCAGTGTCATAAACTGACTGCAACTAATTTTGAAATCAATATGATACATTAGACTTTTGAGGAACATGTTTTTGCCCATCTCTCAATCATCATTGTATTGCATTGCATTATATGTTTTTGGTCATTAAACTAAGAATTTAAATATCATCTTACAACATATTATTGGGATATTTATATATGCATTTTAAAGTAATCTGCTACTGTTATAAAGATCTCAGTGATTTACTTAACAATCAGAATTTCATCTTACTTTTTGACCATAAAAATATCAGCATCAGCACCAAATTGCATATTTTTTGTTCAGTTTGGGACGTTCTTTCCCCTGTGTGCGCTCCGTATCATATGGTCCATTAAAAGCTTGATGTTTCAAATATGATACTTACTGTATAGGCTACATTTTTCTGACTGTTATTTCAGGATTTACAGGGTTATGGGTTATTAATTTCAGTGTAGACTATTTAATGAAGGTCATGAACCCTATTTCTGAAGAATAAGTAATCACAGAGCCCACAAATCTCAAAAAAAAAAAAAAAAAAAAAAAAAAAAAAACCCTCACAAAGGAGTGACAAAATGCATCTAGGAGTAACTGATGTGGACTATTGTAAGGCTGTTTTATATCTCAACCTGGAAATTGTGTTTGCACCCGTCCCCCAAGCTGTCAACACAATTAGACATTTGAGGGGATATTACATAAACCGAATCTAGGGCAACAAGATAGCAAGTTTACTCATACCATGGCAACATGGAGGTTGATACTGAGCAATGTTTTGTCCCTGAAGGTCGTATCCACTCACGCTGAGAGCATTTTGGTTTCAGTACCCCTTTTTCTTCTCCCAATCAGATTTAATGTCATCTTTAAAAAGTTTGAAGCAAAACACAATGCCAGCAGTGTGATGCCGAACATCATGGTTTAAATTAAACGGTCTTACACAATATCTCTGTGTTCGCTGGTCACTTAGGAATGCAAAATAAACCATAGTAAAGCTGGACACTTTCTCTACTCACTATTTCCTTCTTCCTACATTAAGACAATGACAGTGAGCAGTCCAAGCAGCCAGAGGCAGGGTTGCGTAATCTGTTTTAGCTCATGATTTCACTCTTGGATTAAAGCCATTTGTTTTAGAGTACCATGGCATGTCCATCAAACATTAACAGTATGCTTATGCACATTAATAAGGGTGGTTAATACTGAAATGAAGGGAGGAGCTTTATAATCCAATCAAAATAAATGCTCATCAATCACTTACACTGAGCTTATTGGAAAAAGTTTGCAAATTTGAACAAATCATATAAATGAACTGTTTACCATTATATTCTGAAATGTTTTGCAGACTTTTCCCAGAATCATTTTATGAATGATATGCAGCATTTGGACAATTTGACCAAATTTCAAATTAATGAGTTGTCTTTAACTAAATGACGCCCTCTGTTGGAGTTATAGCTTTACCAAACATTCAAAAGTTTGGGGTCAGTGAGATTTGTTTTTGAAAGTATTAGGCTAATACTTCTATTCAGCAGAAATGCATTGTAATAGATCACAATTAATATATATATATATTAATATAATATATATATTATGGGGTATATATAATATATATATGACTTTTAAGGCTTTCTAGTTCAAATATATTCTTTTGAATTTTCAATATATCCTTAAAAAAGTATCACAGTCTCCGAAAAACATATAAGACAATTAATTCAAAAGTTTGGGGTCATTAATGAGATTTGTTTTTGAAAGTATTAGGCTAATACTTCTATTCAGCAGAAATGCATTGTAATAGATCACAATTAATGCATATATATATATATATATATATATATATATATATATATATATATATATATATATATATATAATATATATATATATATATATATATATATTATGAATGTTAAGGCTTTCTAGTTCAAATAAATGCGATTCTTTTGAATTTTCAATTCATCAAGGAATCCTTAAAAAAGTATCACAGTCTCTGAAAACATATAAGAAGCACAACTGTTTTTATCATAAATAATAATAATAATAATAATAATAATAATAATAATAAAGTATTAATAAATATTAATAAAAATGAGTAATAATGGTGAATATTCAGTTTTGGTATCACAGGAATAAATTATATTTCAAAATGTATTAAAAAAAATATCAAAATGTAGTATTTCAATATTACATTTTACTGTATTTTGATCAAATAACTGCAGCATAAGAGACTTTTTAAAACATAAATACATCTTACTGAATCCAAGCTTTTCCTTTGCTTCATTTCCGAAATGAATTTTAATAAACAAAGGACTTTAGTGGTAGGCTACATTTTTTAAAGATGCAGTCCGTAACTTTTGGCGCTCTATCGGTTAATAAACAGAACTGCATGGGTCTTGCGGAAGAACATTGTAGCCGGAGCTACTTCTCTCTGTTTATGTCTTTGGCGGATCACGCAGGCACCGTGCTACTCCGCAGCGGTACCCACTCGAACCAGTCTAACGTTAAATAGTAAAAAACAACACCAAAAACAAAAAAAAAATTAAAAATTAAAAACATTTCCCTTATTATAGGTGTACCGTAGTCATTCTGGACAAGTAAAAAAACACGGTTTGGAAAATGGATTCATGGTGTACTCGCTTATTACAGAAATTTTGTACATTTTGAAGACAAAAAAGTTACGGACTGCAGCTTTAATACAAGAGCCAGAGGTCAGTGAAGGCCTCTAAGCACATGTAATGCTTTGTCATGAACGTATTCAAGGCGTATTAATCTTTGCCTGCTTTTCAGTTTGAAAGGATCTTCATCTCACAAACACTTTGAAAATCAGCTGTTTCCTGTTACAGACCTACAGCAAGTTTTAAGTGAATGCAGTTGCTCATGAAAGAGGGACTGAATCATCAGTTTTATCCGATTTGTCAAGGGTAGTGGGTGAACATCAGGCAGCCTCCAGCATTTGGAATAATAATGAGCAGAATAAGCCCGAAGGATTTGATCAACCATATGTAGTGTTTTATAACCCAGGAACACAACATTTATAATCACTATAATGTTTTTTTTTATTTTTTTTTTATACACAAAACATGACTTTTTAACGTGTTCATTTTTTCATTGTAAGTAAAATAGGATAGTTTAGGCTAATTTTCATCTTTAATTCATCTTTTGGCAAAATAAAAGTGTTTTAAAAGATGTTTGGGCTACATAAGGAATTAGTAGTGTCTAATTTACAATCTACAATCTACATAACAGGTTCTCATTCGGTTTGAACAAGAAGAAAATTATGTTTTTAAAAGTTAATTTATTGCTTGAACACTAGTTTAAGCTACATTTGAAATAATGTCCTCATTTACCATGACAATATGCTTCGATTTGTTTGGTTTTAAATACATTTATGTTTGTTATCAACTAAATGTTAACTGTTTCCTGTAAACTAAGGAGAATGCCTTTGTATTATTCTAAAATCATCTCATAAAAAAATAGTGATTTTCGCTCTTGCCTGCGGTCTTCTAGCGCCATCTAGTGGCCATTTGTCGCAACAGCAGTCTCTCAATCCCATCCTGCACCGCGAGCACCGCGCCGACTCCGACTCCGAGCTGTCTGTCTGCTGCCAGGGGCGGCCTGCTGGAGGACGGCACCGCACATATTTCTGATTTTACCGGAAAAACTGACTGCAGAGCAGAGACGGGACACCATGGATGCCGTCAACGCTTTTAATCATGAGGTGTGTGTGTGTTCAGTAAGATGAAACGGCTGTAAAATGGCGGTTTGTTGAGCACAAGCGTTCAATGTGTTGCAACGGCCCAAGCCAGATGAAGGCCTCAGTGTTAAAATGCGCAGTTGCATGCTGCCAGTTTGAATCTAGCTGTTCATAGGAAACCGCCCTTTCATAAATGTTAGTGTAAATGCTTAGATCTGTGTATTATGGTACTTTAGACGCCATGATAACAGGCCTAATCGTGATAATAGACTGCATGGTCTGCAATTGGTCACTTTGCCTGTTAATTTCGGCTTTTTTCTACGCCTGATCTAACATGTATGAATACACTTCTGTGCTAAAGCTATAAGGTGACGTACTAGTAAACTAGTGCTCGTGTTGTTTACAATCTGCGCTCTGTGTGTGTAGCTCCTCCAGCGTAGAGGTTCATTCAGGGAACACCCATAATCTGTCACAGTTCGTTCTTTCAGGAACTTTATATTGTTTGCTAGTCGAGATAAACAATTGTGGCCGCAAATGGCTAACTTGGAGAATTATTGTAAAGGTACATTATACCACAAAAAGCATAATTTTCTTAATGCCCATGAAGGTTTTGCGCCCAAAACAGTGAAAATGCAGTTGCAAAAGACCATTTTCTATCTTTTCTCTGGCTCTTTAAAATGATGTTTTTGTTTCCTGTGCCTTTAAGAAACATGCAAATGGATGCTCTTCATCTAACCCCCGCCTTCTGTAGTTCAGTGTTTATCATCTTGCTGGATGCGAGTTTATGTAAATATGGGAGGTTATTTATTTGCAATGTGTTAAAGTTAAAAAGTGTTCGTTTCTCCAAACTTACAAGTGAAGTATGTAATTTCTGCACCACAAGCCTCACTAAAACTGAGATCGAAAAACAATGATTGTTTTCAATCACGTTTTCGCACACGCTCGCTCGTGTGTTATTGGTCAGCCAAATCGATAGTCCCTTTCCCAAATTCACGCCATTGGTTTAGTGAGTGTCAGGATGCTTAAAGGGATAGTTCACCCAAAAATGCTGTCATTAATTACTCACACTCATGTCGTTCTAAACCCGTAAGACTTTCGATCATCTTTGGAACACAAATTAAGATATTTTTGATGAATTCCGAGAGCTCCCAGACCCTCCCATAGACAGCAAGTATCTTCATACAATCAAGGCTCAGAAACGTAGCAAGGACATCATTTAAATAATCCATGTGACATCAGGGGTTCAAACTGTAATTTTACGAAGCTAAAGGCCAATTTATACTTCTGCGTCGGGTGCGCGTAGTAGGTACGGCGTAGCATACGCATTGACGACCCTGACGCGCACCTCCTCAAAAATGTAACTACGCGTCGCGACGACGCGGACTGCAAGATCTGTGATTGGTCGGCTTGGTAGTATCACGTTACCAGTCCTAACGCATTTCCGGAATGATCTTCTGCACTCTGGACCGCCCGCCATTTTTAAATTCCGAAATTCAGTGAAGAGCCAACATGGAAATGGACCAAGTGAGTCGAGCGATTAATTGAAGAAGTGAGGAAATACAGCCATCTGTATACTCCTCTTCGGGAGATTACAAAGGACTGCCAGACGGCAGCGAATTTAAACACAGTGGAACCCGCTCGCCCATCAACTAGCGTTTCGGCGGTGTAAGAGCAGAGCAAAACAGACATACGCAGAAGTATAAATGCTCACGACGGCGTCGCCTACGTGCGTAATCTACGACGTACACTACGGCGTACACTCGACGCAGAAGTATAAATTGGCCTTAAGACAATGCTTTTTGTGTGCGAAGAAAACTAAAATAAATAATTTATTCAACAATTCAACTCCTCTGTGTCACCCTGGCGTTAAAGGGATTCTCCATCCCAAAATGAAAATTTTGTCATTAATCACTTACCCCCATGTCATTCCAAACCCGTAAAAGCTCCGTTCGTCTTCAGAACACAATTTAAGATATTTTGGTTGAAAACCGGGAGGCCTGTGACTGTGCCCACAGATGACCCAATTCTCGCTTCAAAAAATTAATTTTTAATCCCTACACTCTATTTTAATAAAATTACAAATTACCTGATTTGTTCGTTGTCTGTCATTTCGAAGCTAAAGTTAAATATGTTTTTCTTTAGTTGTAATTTGCCTCACTATCGATCTGACCCTGTAGACGCCATAATCCCACTCTGTCTCTATCTCCCGCTTTCTGTTTGTTTTTTAATGGTGGGCGTTTACGTAGTTGGCTTGAACAGTGCTGATTAATGGTTAGTAAGGCTGCCACTAGTCACCATTCTGGAACAGAGTAATATCACGGCCACATCGCAGGCTTTTGCGATTAGCAAATCGCAACGTCTCAAATCGCATTTGCGATTCGATTTCGATTAAAGGTATGAAAGTCATTGTCAGAATACTCCATCTGCCATCAGAAAATAATCACTTTTTGTAAGCGAAGAAAAACAAAAATAATGACTTTATTCAACAATTACTTTGTCAACAGTCTCCTCTGTGTCCCTCCATATCACTGCGTATGCTCCTCTGTATCATCCGCGCCACAAGGATGCACTGTTTCTACGTGTATTTAGCTTTGATTTAGAAAGAAAACAGCGCATCCTTGTGGCGTGGATTGCATGTCTGATGGCAGATGGAGTATTCTGATGACGACTTTCATACCTAATATCTAAAATTACACTCTTAATAACAACGCAGCCTATGGGACAGTCTCAAGCCTCCCGGTTTTCATCCAAAATATCTTAAATTGTAATCCGAAGATGAACAAAGCTTTTACGGGTTTGGAACGACATGGGGATAAGTGATTAATGACAAAATTTTTATTTTAGGGTGGAGTATCCCTTTAACAACGTTATGCTGTTCTGTGTCAGCAGCACTGTACGCGGATAGTTTGTTTACATTGTTTATGCTTCTGTATTTGTGTACATACGTGGTTTACGTATGTGACACTCTCCAAAATTGCACTATAGGGTTACGCAGAGGAAACAAATTGTTGAATAAAGTTGTTATTTTTGTTTTCTGATATATGAGTATTTGAGTTAGGGCTGCACGATTAATCGCATGCATTTGTCATGCGTGTCTCATCAGTAAAGCCGGTTCCGTGATTAGCGGTAAATGTCTGTCACCTGTTTTCAAACGGGAGCGGCAGTTAATACACAGAGCAGTTCACTGAAAAGCTACGCAATATTCTGTTCATAATTGAGATTAATAATCGCATTCGATTATGAAAACACGATATTGCGTAGCTTGTCAGTGAACTACGCTCTGTGGTATTTGCATTTGTGACGGATATTTACCATATGAGTATTTGAGTCATTGAATAACCTTTTGTCATATTAGTCAACAATGTTCTGGTGCATCTGTTTGAGACAGTGAATAACCTTTTGTCATATTTGTCAACAATGTTCTGGTGCATCTGTATTTGTAAATGGTGTCTTAAATTATAAAAGCCTTTTGTTAATCCATACCAAAGCTGTTTTTCTTGCACAATTTGGTTAATTTTTAACATAAATATAAATTTTATTTTAAATAAAGTGTTTATATATGACATTTCAAAGCATATTCCTTACAAAAAACAGAGATGGGATGAGTTTCTAATAGCATGCTACTTTGAGATATACTGCTGTATTGAATTCTTTATGTATTTCATGTATCATGTGATTTACATGATTAACCATGGTGTAATACCACAGTATCTAAAAAAACTGCAATGTCAGGGTACTTTTCATATTTAGTAAAACATGATATCTCCGCTAAACCTTGAGGTTGCTTCCACTCTAACAAGCATTGCCAGCATTTGTAAGCTTTCAGTGTGAGTTTACCCATTTATGAAGTTTCTATATTTCACTTCAACCTCACTTGCATTACATGCCTTAACATTACTTTATGGCTTCATTGCAGTTGTTCTCCTTGATGGACACCAAGCCTCCCATCTCTAGGGCCAAGATGATTTCCATCACCAAATCTGCCATAAAAGCCATTAAAGTAAGTTCATCTGGAGGGTGAAGCGCAGTAAGCACACCCATCACCCAAATGATACCTGATGCTATAGGGTTAAATATGATACAGTGTGTGTTTTAGCAGAGTGACACATTTGAAAACCTTCCATTTAATCCTTTTTTTTCCTTTTTTGTGTCTTCCAGTTATACAAGCATGTTGTCCAAATCGTAGAAAAGTTCATAAAGAAGGTAGGTGCATATCTGGTCTGAATTCAAGATGGATGATTGATGTTTATTTACTGAATGCTATTTTGTGCACAGTGCAAACCTGAGTACAAAGTACCAGGGCTATACGTGGTGGATTCCATCGTGAGACAGTCACGGCATCAGTTTGGAGCAGATAAAGATGTGTTTGGACCTAGATTCACCAAAAACATCACAGGAACATTTGAGAATCTTTGCTTGTGTCCCACAGAAGATAGGGTGAGAAAATCCAGTGATACGCCTGTTTTTATTTTTACAGTTTTTTTTTTCCCAGTACTCTTTTTGTATGATTTAAATGATTCTCACTTTATAATGTTTCTCTTTCTTCTTCAGAGTAAGATAGTGAGAGTGCTGAACCTGTGGCAAAAGAATGGAGTGTTTAAGATTGACGTAATCCAGCCTCTATTGGACATGGCTGCTGGATCCAGCAGCTCAACAGGCTTGGACAACGGCCCTGATGGGGGTAAGACACTAATGTGTACCATTGTAAATATCCTATTTTAATGCACTTCTTCTCTGTTACGAGATTTGTTTTGTGATACAAACTTGTCTTTCTGGTCGCAAGTATGAGCAGCAAGACAGTAGCAAATGTTTAGGGTAAGTAAGATTTGTTTTGAGAGAAATGAATGCTTTTATTCAGCTATGAAACTATAAATTGATCAAAAGTAACAGTATAGATAGAAATGCTGTTATTTTGAACATTTTATTCATCTAATAATTTTGAAAAAATATATATCAGGGTTTTGACAACAACAAAACAAGCAACAGAACTGTTTTGTTGAATGTTTCTTGAGCACATTAAGCATATTAGAATGATTTCTGGAGTAATGTCTGCTAAAAAATTCACCTTCACAGGAATAAATACAATTTTTAAATATATTATAATCAAAAACAGTTTTTGTAAAATGTATTAATATTTCACGAGCTTACTGTTTTGCTGTATGTTTGATTAAATAAATGCAGCCTTGGTTGAGCGTAAGAGTCTTCTTTCAAAAACAGACTTACAACTCCAAACATTTGAATTGTAGTGTAGATGTCTTTAATTTAAGGCTCAGTATTAAAATGGTGTTTTCTGTTAATTAGTTCAAACTGTTCATTGTATTGTATCGACTTCTGTGATTCTGTGATTTGCAAGCATCATCAATCAAAATACCTTGTGGGGCATTTGTCTTGTTTTAAAAGCTTTTCCATTTTTTATTTAATTTTAGAGTTTCATACTGACATAAATTAAGTTGATTATCAATGTGTTATTGCAGCATCACCACAGTCTCCGGTGAGGGAACAAGAGGTGCATCCTGTAGTGACGCCAAACTCGATCGCAGCAGCTGTGCCTCAGCTTCAGAACTCAGATGCCTTTGCGGCTGTTGCTCAGTTTATTCAGTCTTCTCAAGGACAGCAGGTTAGTCGACTGAATGCACTGGGTTTCCTGCATATCAGTTGTTTGGAAAGGACAAAGCATTGAATGCCTTGGGATGTTTTTTTACATGAAAAAATAAGAAATCATGAAATAATTGTAGCCCATTCGGGATATTCATGTATGTTCACTGTTTTCTAAAGCTTCAGCAGATGCTTCAGAACTTTCAGCCGCCAGAGAAACCTCAGTCTCCAGCTGTGGACAATAACAGGAGTCACCTCCACCTACAGGCCCAGGCTATGACTGCCTCCTCCACCCTCACACATCAGCACATCCATCACGCACCACAGCCTGTGGAGAAGAAAGCCACCTTCGACAAGGTGAAAGAAAGAAAGATCAGTTGTTTTTTTCAACACTGACAATGTCAGATACATCAGGAACAGGGGACCCCAAAACCAGCCTAATATACCAACCAACTCATTTATTTTGATAATGTGTAGGTTTGCACATCCCTAGTTGGCCTAAAGTCACTGACATTCTCTATCCTCTTCATTCTTCAGACCATTCTGGACCGATTTGACTACGACGATGAGCCAGAAGCAGGTGAGGAGGCGAAGAAGGATGAAACGCCGTCTGTCCAACCTGCTATGTAAGTAGCATCTCCTTTACCATATTTTGAATGCTGATATACAGTACATCACCTGCTGAGCCTGTGCAGAATTTTCAATTTGTTATTTCTTCGCAGAGGATTTCCTGAGCAGACCGTCCCAGGATTTCCTCCAGCCAATCAGATGCAGCACTTTCAACAACATATGATGGCCGCATCACAGCGACAACAGGTAGATAACTGCAGCGCTCTTATATGGAGACATTGAAATCTGATTTGAATGACATTTCCCTGTAATTTATAAATCGACAGTTATGTTTTGGCTTTTATTGTTGTTGTATGATCAGGTTGTTCTACCTTCAAATGGACAGGTCCAAGGCTTTGGTCTTATGACCTCTCAGCCCTATCCAGACATGATGCCTCAGATGGGGCAGCCACATCCAGCTTATCCCCCTCAGAATGACACCTTCAGCCAACACATGGCTGGACATCAGCATCCGGTAAAATCATTTTGGAAATGAATAATTAATTGATTCTTAATGGTTAAGCTGCTGTAGAATTTAACACTAATCTCTGACAACTTGTGGCACAGGAAATGATGAATTCAGATGCATCGGCTAGGCCTTACCCCGATGGCAAGAGGTCACGGTCACGTTCAGGGTCGAGGTGTGTATAACAAATCACTGTCCTTATGAACAACAACACTAGTCCTCGTGACAAGGTTAAATGTTGTTGTTTTTGTTTCAGATCTCCTAAAAGGAGAAGGTCTCGGTCCAATTCCCGTACCAGACGAATGCGGCATCGGCGGTCGCGCTCTCGTTCTCGAGAACGACGGCGTCAGTCGCCTCGCTCGCGGTCTCAGGAAAGAAGAGACAGAGAAAAGGAAAGAGAACGAAGACAAAAAGGCCTTCCTCCTGTAAAGAATAACACTCTCAGTGGTAAGCAAGGCCACTTTCACTACTGTAACCACTAGTCAAGTGGATGCAGTCCCACTATGAAGTAAGCGTAACACAGTAATAAACCTTCTTCTTGATGCCAGTGTGGAATTGTGTATCTCTCTCTTTCAGTGTGCAGTACTACTCTATGGGTGGGACAGCTGGATAAAAGGACACAGCAGCAGGACGTGGCCTGTTTACTAGAGGAGTTTGGGCAGATAGACTCAATTAATGTATGTTCTTGAGAATTAGGGGAACATAAGATGATGTTGGATTTTTGCGCTGGAGTCTCATTTTATCTTGTCTGATTTTGATAGATGATTCCTCCTCGTGGTTGTGCCTACATTGTTATGATTCATCGTCAGGATGCCTATCGAGCTCTGCAGAAACTAAGCAGAGGTCCATACAAAGTCAACCAGAAAGCCATTAAGGTATCAGATGATTATTTTAGCACAGACTGATAAAAATAAAACCACATAAAAAGAAATTAAAAACTTTTTAACTTAACCTTTTAAATGTTTTTAAAATAAGTCATATGGTAATATGGCAAGACAGTAAAAAAAGTATTGTGAAATAATATCACAAATTAAAATAGTTTTTAAAATGTAATTTATTCCTGTGATGTCAAAGCTGAATTTTTGTCTGTCACACAATCCTTCAGAAATCCTTCTAATATGCTGATTTGCTGCTTGATTTGGTAATTTAGAGTTTTGAATTTATTATCAGTTTTATAATCAGTTATACTGCTTAATATTCTTTGTTTTTCAGGGATCTTTGATAAATAGAAAATTCAAAACAATGTAAATAGACCTTATAAATACCTTATCTTTACCGTCATACAGTATAAATATCTATTTGAAATCTTAATGACTTAAATCTTTTGAACAGTATTATTGGTATTTTTTCAGAATTATTATGTAAATGTATTTTCCAGATTGCATGGGCTCTGAATAAGGGCATCAAGGCTGATTTCAAGCAGTATTGGGATGTGGAGTTGGGTGTAACCTATATACCATGGTCCACGGTAAAGATGGAGGACCTTGATGTGTTTAGAGAAGGAGGGATGCTGGACCCTGATACTCTTGCACCAGGTAACTATTGCAACCAGTTATTAATAATTTGTTTAGGCATTGAGCTCACATTGTAACGTATTGTTTGCATGTCCATACACAGAATGGAGAAGCTCTCAGATTGAGCTGGAGAAGGCTGAAGAGTCTCAGAATGGCAGGCCTGAGGTGGGAAAAGTGGAGGAGAGCCCGGCTGTAGTACCTATGCAGGTAACTCATAATACCCTGGTTCCTCTTCCTTAAGTTTTTAGATTTGATCCTATTTATTCATTTTTCTTACTTTTGTTCTTCTTTAGGTTCCTCCTGTTCAGCCAATGGGAGCAGTCAGTGTCCCACCTCCAGGATTCCCAGGACCCATGAACATCCCACCTCCCTCATTCCCACCTGGAGTTCCCCCACCCCCAGGTCCCTTCATACGGCCAGGCTTTAACCCCATGCAGATGCCACCAGGTACAGCAATACTAGTGACTAGGGCTGGGACGATAAATTGATTCGTGGATTGATTATTAGATTTTCAGAATGCATCGCGATTCCTCTGGAATCGATTCTGAGCTAAGATTTGAACAGCAGATGGCGCTCTAATCTAGTTTTTATCCGCACACTCAAATGCTCATGAAGAAGAGTGCTAAAGAGCACTTGTGCGTTCGGCTGAGTCATGTAATTTCACCTCAGCTTAGAATGCTTTTATAACGTGATATTAATGTCAGCGCACTGTGAACACCTTTGTAATTCGCTTCAACCTTTTCGAATTTTATGCATTATTTTTTTAGGTACAAGTGTTGGAAATAAGCAGAGTACGACTGTTTCTAAAGCATGCCGTGTCATCTGCTGTATAAAACTAAGCTCAGAATCGATTCAAGAAAGAATCTCAAATCTCAGAATCGATGCTGAATCATTTCTCGATTCGCGATGCATCAGTTTATTTTCCCATCCATACTAGTGAAACAATGTTATTAAGCGTGTTATCAGGATAGATGTTTTGTTTCCAGAGAAATGTTGTACCAGTTACTAACACATTATTCTTTGTTTCAGGATTTCTTCCCCCGGGTGCCATGCCTCCTCTGGGCGCCACTGGGCCTCCTCCACCTGCAGCAGGGATCTGCATGCCTTCAGGTGGGCGGGCTTTATTGTATAAACCCTACTAATTTTGTTTTTATAGGCTTGACCAGTAAGCCAGTGTTTAGTTTCTTCAAATTTCCCATCTGACGTTTTTTTCTGCTGTAGTTGGCAGCTCAGTTGAAGACCAGCCAAACGATCCAGCAGGTATGGGCCCAAGAATCAACAGCGATGGAACGGAGGGATTCAACTCAGGTGGGTATTTGTGTCTATGTGTCTGTCATTAATCACAAAATATTATTTGAATATATTCAAGTAATTGAAGTAATTTCATTGTTATTTCATTAACTCTGCAGGAAACCAGGTGCCTCCTGGAGGTCCACCAGGGATGGGCATGCAGTCTCCACCAGGTCTTCTAGGTTCAAGGCCGGGAATGATGCCTCTCCAGCGGCCCCCAGGGATGCCGCTCCCTCACATGCAGCGCTTCCCCATTCCACCTCCTCGACCTGGCATGCCACCCATCCCACCACAGATGATGCCACCCAGGGGTCCACCTCAAATGATGCACCGCGAGCCACCACCCGGTGGCTTCGGCATGCCGCCCCCTCCTCATGGCATCAGGGGCCCCTTCCCCCCTCCCGGACCTCCCTTCATGAGGCCAAGTGGACCCAGACCAGACGGGCCAAATGATCACGAGGCGAGGCCGTTCAGAGGCGAGCGCCCTGGTTTAGGGCGGGGCAGAGATCGAGAACAGGACTGGTATGGTGGGCGGCGCCCTTTTGGCGAGGGTCGTGGGAGTGAGAGGCCAGATGGTCGTGCGCGATTTGGAGGCTGGCACGAGGAGCCGGAAAAACAAGGCGGATGGGACCGAGAGAGAGAACGCAGGGACTGGAGGAGAAGTCCAGATGGAGAGAGGGATCGGGATAGAGATCGAGGACGAGAAGGTGAAGAACGGACGAGGCGCTCTGCAGGAAGCAGAGAGAGGAGCACACGCTGGGATCGAGATGATAGACTCGATCGACTGGGTCTCACCAGCGAGGAACCCAACGAGAGACTTGCAGCAAATACCAACGAGCCCAGTGCAAACGCTACTAAAGAACTTCCTGAAGCCAAGCCCGATGTTCCAGCACCTTCCACCGCAGCCACAGCAGACTCTAAATCCTCAGAACCTATAGCAGAGAACAAATCTGCCGAACAAACACATAAGGAAGAGTCATAGAGGCCTGTTTATATGTCAAGACCATATAAGCTTCTCACATGTCAGTGCTAATCTTGAATACTGCTGGCTAGAAATCAAAGTCCAACTGTTGTGGGATGCTTTATGCATATAATGCTTGGTTCTTCATCCCAAACCAAGTTTTTCAGACTTTATAAAGCATCTTCTGGCAAACGTGGAGCGTTGCCTTGTGAATTTATTGTCCCACTTCAATGAAGCTTGAATGTTGTATTAAAACTGAAGATAAGGAAAAAACAATTAATGATTCTGCTGTAAATATGCTAACAGTACTCGAATAATGTTTGTAGATTTTGACTGGCCGTTTTTGGTTTTTACTTTACAATGATATCCCTGTTGAATTTCAGTAATGGAAACATTGACTAAAATAAGATATTAAGACCCTTTTGCTGTAATGTTTTTAACTTAATGTTTACAACATACAAAAAAAAAAAGATGTTTTTATAATTTTTAAGTTTTTGGAGATAGGAACTCCAAACATTTCAGCGATAGGAATTTGGTTTTAATAAAATATTTTCATACCAAATGAATGAACTGACTAATATGCAAGTTGTTTCAGTCTTTTTAACGTTCACCCTAGTGTTTTATAAGTATTTGTGCCAACTAGTGGTAAGGTTATCAAGTTTAAAGCTAAACATCAATAAACATATTACTGTTAACTGGGCCTTATGGCATATCCAACCATATTGTGGTATTTATCTTGTGACTCTGCTTCCAAACCATTCGTCATGGTTTGAACAGGACATCTATATCTGTATGAATGGGTCCTGGCTATGGAGTTAGAGGACAGCATGTGACTATATGTAAAGGTCAAAGTGACAACCATGGTCTTTAATTTATCAATTACAATATATTTTCTATATGAGCGTAATGCATTAGAAATTTTAAGAGGTTGGTATATAAATATAATATTTTAAAGTAAACACATAATCACTGTAAATACGTATTTGCCTTTACTGTAGTTGTTGTGCTATAATGCATATAGAAGACGTTTTTCTCCTTTCTTTGAAACATTTTTAAATAAAAAAAATACATACTGTAACAAGTATAATGAGAAACAAATAAACCAAGAACAAAATGGAGAATTAAAAGCAATTAAATAGAAATATTTTTTTGAAAATTACATCGTCACTAAAAATAGAAAGATAGTTTCGAAACAGATATTTTTAAAGCTTTTTATTCTTACACAATTTAAACGACGTGGCATTTAATTTCCTTCATAAAAAAAAAAAATCTAGAATTTGTGCATAGTATAAGGACATTCACGTCACTTCCGTATGACGCCGTGACACGCCAGGCTTTGACCCAATCACCGTCGACGTGTCTCTTCTGCCACCTGATTGGGACAGCTCGGTTCACGCGCCTCCTCTCTCTTATCAAACGCTTTGAATCCATTTCTTTGACTCTCCGTTACAACTTTACAGCTTGTATAATTCAAAGGCAGCATGGCGAAGAAGGCCGTTTGTGTACTTAAAGGCACCGGGGAAGTGACTGGCACTGTTTATTTCGAGCAAGAGGTTTGTTATGCGGCGTTTGTTATGACGTTCCTGTAGCGGGAGAGCAGCGAGCTAGCCTTCAGCTACGGCGCGCAGCATGTCATATTATGGACTCCGTAATAGTGGAGTCCACGCATTAGCTTGACGTGATTGTGCAGTTGCATGGGATTAGCTGTGCTAATGTCATGCAGATATTGATGACCAAATTTGACATTAAGCTACAGTGGCCTGTAGTGCATGATTTCACTTGACTGACTTCTGTACAATGTTACATTGCATAAATGCGTTAGAACCGTTAAAAGCGGCTCAACAATGACCTTTGATACGATGAAAGGTCTGCGTTTACTATGCGCCCCCGTGCACACCCATGCTAATTATTTGCACGCACGTGAGCAGATGATGAAATGTTATGCGTTTGCTCCCGAGATTGGGACTTTGCAGCGTTTTGAAGCGTTTGGTGGCAGACTGTGGTGTCATTGACTAACCTTGAAATTCTTATAAAATTATAACTAAAAGGGAGAAGTTTGCTGAGTCATGCTCCTCTGTCTCTGTTTGTTTGCTGTCAAAATTTTGCCAAATAGGACAGCGATCAGGGCACACATTAAATGCTGACAGAGCCTTAAACTGTTCTGGTGTAAAACTTTAATGTAATGACTTCTGTTTTCTGAAGTGATATGAAACTGTCATTGACCAAACGAGTGATCTGTTTGTTTTAGAGTGACGGGTCTCCAGTGAAGCTCTCAGGTGAAATCAGTGGCCTTACTCCAGGAAAGCATGGTTTCCATGTCCATGCTTTTGGAGACAACACAAACGGTAAGCACCATTACTCCTGTCACTGATGTGATCCCATTACGACTGAAGACTTTTACCTTAAACCCTTAGATATGTCTTTATTTTGAACACAGACATAAACCATTTTTTTTCCTCACAGGCTGCATCAGTGCAGGTCCGCACTTCAACCCTCATAATAAAACTCACGGTGGACCAACTGATAGTGACAGGTGAGTTTACCAGCGTGCTGTATTGCACGACCCCTTTATGTGTTTCCTAATCTCTATATTTGGTGAAAAGCTCATTTTTATGATCTATTCGTGGTATAGGTCACAGAACAAACTCTACCTGCCCTCGAAGTGGTCATATTTGCATAAATCTCTACAAGTCAAATGGGTTTATATCTAAAGAGCAGTACATAAATAGTGTACTATTACTTTTGTATCAAGTAAGATATTGCATATTACAATAATAATTTGTCTGTTAGCTGTCTTGTTTATCTCATTTGTGGTTACTAAGTTCACAGTAAATAAAAACTTAAATCCATTGACAGATTGATAGCAAAACAGTCCAAAAACCAATATTTTTGACTTTGATATCAAATAAAAACGAGTACATTTTAAGCTTTTAAGAGCTTTATATTTTACTGAGCAATAGTTTATTATTAGTATATATTTCTTAGGGCTGGGTAAAAAAAAATTGATTTCCCGATTTTAATCAATTCTCATTTTTATGAAACGATATCGATTAAATCCCAAGAATCCATTAGTCTAAACTGTTTTCAGTTAATAAACATCGGTGACTATAAACTCATTAGGTGATTTAGTTTTGAATAAATCCATTAAGATTTTATGACAGCCACTATTTAAGTGTTTATATTTAAAAAAAAAACAAATTGGAGTAGAAATAATTATGTAATTGTAGCTTTATTATTTAAAAAAAAACTTAATTGAGTGTAATTTAAGCGTTTATATACAAGTCAGTTAATTTTAACCTTCAATATTATAGTAATGTAGTACCAGCTGACTCTTGTGTATATTTTACAGCAATAGTTGAGAGATTTTTTTTTTCCTTGAGAAAATTTGTCATGTTATGTCTCTGATATAGTTGGAATGGAGTTGAATCGCAAGCTTGTGAATCAGAATTTGAGTCAAAACCCAGCCCTAATATTTCTTGCTTTGATTCACAATTTTTGATTTAATGATATTCACAATAAAAATCATAATTATTGTATAGTCACTGAATAGATCAAATACAGTAAGAATGTATTCTGTCAAAATTCAAGTGGAAGGACTATTAAAATATTATTTTTAAAGCCCTGTTAACTTTATGGTTTGAGTTTGTTTTTATAAAGAGCATATTCTAGTGTCCAGTTTTCCAAAACCAAGGATTGTTTACCCTCAAAAATAGTCTGCTGAGTTTTTCAGCTTTTGATTTTAATTTTCTATGCAGATGAGTCACCCCAGGCATTTTAGGTTGATTAATGTATTTTTTCCAAATATAACTGTAAAAGTATATCACAGAAACTGCCATGCCAGTTATTTTCTAGGATCATGCGGACTTGATTTTTATTTTTTTTTTCTAAATGTAAACAGTGTACTTGTAAGAGGTAAACTTTTCAGTGTAATTTTAAACAGCCAAGTTCTAGCAAATGTGTTTTTATTGCTTTAATGTACTGTGTCCCACAGACACGTCGGAGATCTTGGTAACGTGATAGCTGGTGACAATGGTGTTGCAAAAATTGACATTGTGGATGCAATGGTGACCCTGTCAGGGGAATACTCGGTCATTGGGAGGACCATGGTGGTAAGAAAACAACTCTGGATTTATAATCAGCTGCATATCTAATAGCAATAACCAGCTGACCTCATTGTGTATATTCTGCTCTAGATCCACGAGAAAGAGGATGACTTGGGTAAAGGAGGCAATGACGAAAGTCTTAAAACTGGCAACGCTGGAGGTCGTCTGGCCTGTGGTGTTATAGGCATCACTCAGTGAAGTCCAGCTCTAATCAAAGACTTAGCTTTGAAATAATGGTGACCAATGTGGATCCCTCTTCTGTAAGCACTTAGCCCACCGACGATTATGATCTCTATTTTTGCAAGTTAATGTTTAAGGAATTATACTTTAGCCATGTAAAGCCGTTTTTCCGCACACATCTATTTGGGCACTATCTGCCTTCTTACAGCTACAAAGTGATGTTCGTTTCCTCTGATCTCTGCTTTATTCAATAAAGATTGAGCAGACTGGATATGTGTGTGTCTTTATGATTGAATATTAAATAGTATAGTATTAAACCTGTTTCTATTGAATGTTGTTGTTGTTGTAATCAAAAAACAATAAAGCTCAATGATGGTAACCGAAAACTAACTAAAAATGTATTTAAAAGGTAATAAAAAAGCCAGAACCACACAAAATTATTAAAACCTTTTCATCTCAAAACATAAAAATAAGTATATACATAAAATATGAAGAATATAAAGTAATACTAAAATAATAACTGCTGTTTATGGGATCAAATATAATATTTTTGTCTCAAAGCCTGAAAGAATTTGCCATGGTGTACATTTTTTACTACAATAAAACTTTACTCTTGTCTGAAAGCTGCTTACACTGTTGTAAGGAGATCCCTTTTTGTTGTGTTTTCCTGTAGTAGCTGGATATACAGGTACATCTCAATAAATTAGAATGTCGTGGAAAAGTTCATTTATTTCAGTAATTCAACTCAAATTGTGAAACTCGTGTATTAAATAAATTCAGTGCACACAGACTGAAGTAGTTTAAGTCTTTGGTTCTTCTAATTGTGATGATTTCGACTCACATTTAACAAAAACCCACCAATTCACTATCTCAACAAATTAGATGGTGACATGCCAGTCAGCTAATCAACTCAAAGCACATGCAAAGGTTTCCTGAGCCTTCAAAATAGTCTCTCAGTTCGGTTCTATAGGCCAGTGGTTCCCAAACTTTTCCATTCCACGACCCACCTAGACAAGTATAATCTATTTCACGACCCACCAAAATATTTGAGATAAAAAAAAAAAAAAACAATTGACATTAAGCCTAATCTTAATTAAAAGTTTGATTTAAGAAAAATGACCATTTTATTTTAGTGTACAACTGTAAAATGTCACCATAATATTTAAGTTTTAATTTCTTTGTTTACAGATGTTAAAATATGATCCGTCCATAAAAACGTGAAACAGGCTCACTACAGTGAACTGTAATCTGCGCTGCGTGTTGTTAAACTCATCGCGGGGTTCAGCGCAGAAAATGCATTCCTTTCGTGTGTGTGTGTGTAAGGGAGAGCGGTGCACAATCCAACACTTTTTTAGGAAAGCATAAAAAGTAAAGCAGAACTATCTAAAACAGTTTGGAGATTGAAATAATTGTGAAATAGGTAAAAATAATTAACAGATGCATCTCATTTTAAATGAACACTAAAAAAAACGAGATGACAAATTTACTTCAGTCAGAAATTTGCTTTTGCAACGGTTAAATAAATGGGCAGCAATATCTTCAAAAGATTTTTGAACTTTTTTTTTTCTCTATATAGAGATGATATGTCAAGGAAATATTGCGAAATTCTGTAAATTTTGTTATGTGGAAATGTTTAAATCTAGTAGTGTTACAATTAACATTTATGCCCTGCATGTGAAATGCTTTTTAAAGTCTATATCCCGAACGAAAACAGTGCAGTTCAAACAGACAATAGAAATAAATGAACATAGCCTACCTGAAACCATTTCCGTAACATTTGAATTTTCTGGTGTATGCAATCTCATGCAGAATACAGCGCATTGAAGTGAGCGCGTTTTTTTTTCTCATTAATAATGCGGACCGATTGAACCTTTTAATAATGACGTTGCTCTGAGACCCTCACTGTAATTACAACTCGTGCGCGCCCGTGCTTCAAAACACGCAACGCATGTTTTAAATCGCGGACTTAATTGCAATTCGAAAATCACACTAAGGATATTGCAATTCGTAATAAATATTGGTAGGCTATATCGTGCAGCCTTAGATTGAACTGTGTGAGTTTGTGTGTCATTTAAACGCAAATTTAGCTGCAGCCAAGTGACTGTGGGACCCACCTTGCTCCTCCATTCTGCGACCCACAGTTTGAAAACCCCTGCACTAGGCTACACAATCATGGGGAAGACTGCTGATCTGACAGTTGTCCAGAAGACAATCATTGACACACTTCACAAGGAGGGTAAGCCACAAACATTCATTGCCAATGAAGCTGGCTGTTCACAGAGTGCTGTATCCAAGCATGTTAACAGAAACTTGAGTGGAAAGAAAAAGTGTGGAAGAAAAAGATGCACAACCAAACGAGAGAACTGCAGTCTTATGAGGATTGTCAAGCAAAATCGATTCACAAGGAATGGACTGAGGCTGGGGTCAAGGCATACAGACGTGTCAAGGAATTTGGCTACAGTTGTTGTATTCCTCTTGTTAAGCCACTTCTGAACCACAGACAACGTCAGAGGCATCTTACCTGCGCTAAGGAGAAGAACTGGACTGTTGCCCAGTGGTCCAAAGTCCTCTTTTCAGATGAGAGTAAGTTTTGTATTTCATTTGAAAATCAAGGTCCTAGAGTCTGGAGGAAGGGAGGAGAAGCTCATAGCCCAAGTTGCTTGAAGTCCAGTGTTAAGTTTCCACAGTCTGTGATGATTTGGGGTGCAATGTCATCTGCTGGTGTTAGTCCATTGTGTTTTTTGAAAACCAAAGTCACCTCACCAACCTACCAAGAAATTTTGGAGCACTTCATGCTTCCTTCTGCTGACCAGCTTTTTGAAGATGCTGATTTCATTTTCCAGCAGGATTTGGCACCTGCCCACACCTGCCAAAAGCACCAAAAGTTGGTTAAATGACCATGGTGTTGGTGTGCTTGACTGGCCAGCAAACTCACCAGACCTGAACCCCATAGAATCTATGGGGTATTGTCAAGAGGAAAATGAGAAACAACCAAAAATGCAGATGAGCTGAAGGCCACTGTCAAAGAAACCTGGGCTTCCATACCACCTCAGCAGTGCCACAAACTGATAACCTCCATGCCACACCGAACTGAGGCAGTAATTAAAGCAAAAGGAGCCCCTACCAAGTATTGAGTACATGTACAGTAAATGAACATACTTTCCTGAATGCCAACAATTCACTAAAAATGTGTTTGGTCTTATGAAGTATTTTAATTTGTTGAGATATTGAATCGGTGGGTTTTTGTTAAATGTGAGCCAAAATCATCACAATTAAAAGAACAAAAGACTTAAACTACTTCAGTCTGTGTGCCAGGCCCGGCTCCACGGGGGGGCCAGGGTGGGCCTGGCCCACCCAATCAGAGGCTTGGCCCACCCTGGCCCCACACCACATAACAGCCAATCACAAAATTAAAAGAACTGCCCCTTTTTATCAAATCTAAAGTTACTTAATTGATACAAGATCTGTTAAGGGGTCAAAAAAAAATTACAAATGCAAAAAGAGAATGTAAAAATAAACATGTCAACCATTTTTATATATATATAAGTTACTAAATAGTTCCAAAATATGTACAAAACATATTAAAAATGAAGAAAACACAACAATAACAAACAACCCTAACAATTGCCTTATCTACATCAATAGACATTCCCCCCCCTCTCTCTCCCCACCTCTCATCTCATATCTGGAGCCGGGCCTGAGTAAAAGTAAAAGTAATAGTCTGAATAGTTACTTGAGTAAGAGGACTGTGTGCATTGAATTTAATACACAAGTCTAAAAATTTGAGTTGAATTACTGAAATAAAGGAACTTTTCCACGACATTCTAATTTGAGATGCACCTGTATATACGTAGATGCCTCATTAGTGACTGTTTCTATGGGCCGCTATACGTTAGGTGTCCGCCATATTGTAACGGTCAACTTGACGTCATTCACCATAGTATTCATTGAATATTCGAAAAAAGCCACAATCCTGCACAGAATGGCTCAACGGCTCTGTGAGAACATACAGTATGGTGGATGACGTCAAGATGGCGGCCGCATCTAAGTGCCTGGAGCCGTGTTGGAAAGCGTGGTTACCACAGTAAATGTAAGGGAAGTTTAACTGGCTTGACGGGTACAGAGTTAAGAGAAGTCGTTGCTGAGAATACACCACTAGATGGCAGACTTTTCTTGCGCTACCATGTGTCAGACCTAAAAGTACATTAAAAAAAAACAATTTTAGGAAGTTTGCAATGCTTTTAAAATAAGGAGTGCGTACTTAATTATGATATTGTTTACTCTAATTATTACTCCATAACACCTTATGCATTTGCTTTTTAAGAATTTATAATTTTTAGAGGGCACTCTTTAGCCTAGCTTGACCAGACTGAGAGACCAGCATAGACCAATGAACCTTAGGCTTTCAAGATATTTTTCAAATCACTATTATATCAGTATAATCCCTCAGAGTTGGGAGTCATTGTTGTTCTAAGAATATGATTTTAAAATGGGTGGTCTCGCCCTTGACATCTGACTCTATATTTGAAACTGCTATTAAACAGCTGCGCCCTTTGCAGGCCAGCTTTCGCAGATGGCCAGCGGACTGCTGCTGAAATTACATGCTCCAAAACCTCTTTCTCTTTTTAATGGGGCAGCCTCCCATGTGAAGAAACTTGGCCTTTCCAGTTTCCTCTCCAGAGAAAATGAGATTCCCCAGAGAACCAAGACCTGCAAAGACCCACAGATGAGTTTCACAGTTCAAATACCAACCAAATTTGCACCCAAAATATAAGTGTTTTTGATGTCAAAATGTAGAAACTTGGTTTTGTGATTCGTTTTGTACCTTTCCTACCCTATGCTTGTTTTAATGGCACATTTTTACGCCGATGCATTCAGTCCAGACAGGAATAAAAATAGGACAATTATGTGATAAATTATTTCTGATGTAATTTATTGCGAGTAATACGTTACTCTGCCCTCTTTTATTACAGGTGCAGCATCACAAAGGCCTTAAAATGCATTGAGGAAGTACAATCATGAGCCTCACATGGACAAATTTCCAGAAGCAGACAGAATCACTGGAGCGTGATGAGTCAAAACGCTGGTATAAATAGCATCAGCAAGGCGAATCATGAATAATGAAGGAGCCGCCCGTCCCACTGGAGCACAAGTCATAGGCCTCAAATAATGTCAACACACACTAACAAGGTCTTGTGTCTTACACAAAGCATCCCCACTCTAATGAATACTTCAAAACCTTTCATCGTCTGGGTGGGCTGGATGGCCAGACTTTACAGTGGCACCTACAAAGACTGACTTTGTATGTGAGATTGTACACATGAATAGGCTACTGTGACTTTGACCATCTTGTGTATTTGGCACAGATGGCAAACATGCATAAAAACCACATATATTTTCCTCCTTTGACTTGCTCAAGCACGTGCTTGGGGATATAATTATTGTTTTGGTTGTATAAAAGCTTAGCTTGAGGCGTAGTAGTAGAAATTTAGTCTAAACCCAAAAAGTTCCCTCTTAAAATCTTAAAGCGTACTTGCTTCAACAAGAATTCATAAGCAAACATAAATCACTGTCTTTTTCAAACAGAAAAATATAATTTTCTGCATCATAATTCTGGTCTTTCGTCACATGATCCTTCAGAAATCAGTTTGATCTTCTGATTTAATGCATTTCTCATTATTATCAGTGTTGAATTGAGTTTAAAGAGAAGACTTTATTTGATACAGATATAATTTGTAATATTATCCACCTGATTTTTCAACGTAGAAGTAAGCTGTTTTCTATGAATGTGTGAGACTTCCGGCTGCTGTAGGGGAATAACTATAAGAATAACAGTAAGTTAAACACAAAAACTGTTTGCACTCCAAACCAGTTTGTTTATAAGTAAGATAATACATTAAAATTTGCACCATTTTGCAATATCAAGCAGCCAAACGAGCTGTTTTGTACAGCTAATAATTGCTGGAAGCGGATGAGACCGGGAAGGCTCGCACATAAAATTTACAAATGGCCACCTCCGCTCTAAGGGGAAAAATAAGGTGAATAAAATGTCTTTACTGTCACTTTTGGTTAACGCATTATTCTTACTAAATCAAAGTATTAAATTTCTTTAAAAAAAAAATCTGACTGAGCCCAATTTAATTCAACACTTGAGGAAACATTTGGATCTGTTTTTTAATTAAGTTTATCTGCTGGTGTTTGTGTCTTTAAATAATTTTTAAGCTAATTATGTCCACCTGAGCAGTTGTTCGGACCTCTGTTTCCTAGCAACAAGGCTAGATGTCCTGGATCACTGTGGGAGGCGAGTTCGAATCTAAGGGGATGTTTTGGTTCGATGTTAATGTTACATAAGGGCTCTTTACGCATCAAAGAACTTAAGGTGATTTTATTGTCTTTTTAGCCGTTGTTTCTGCGTTTAGCTTTACAGTTTTTCCACTTTTTATCTAGTCCCATCTCTTTGAAACCTCTTCTTAGTTTGTAAGAATTGAAACACTTTTGTTTGGTTAAACCTGACTCCCCTTACCAAAAAGTAGTATACTTAAAGTTTATTTTAATAAGTATACTTAAGTAAAGTTCAAGTATATTTAGACTTGTTCCAAGTATAGGTCAAGTATACTTAAATGTAATTTTAAGTATATTTCTGAGGAATACATAAAGACCATTTCTAAAAAGTACATAAAAAGTAAACTAAAAGCATACTTTCCTATTTTAAGTTAAAAAAAGTATACTAATAGCACACTTGAATAAACTTCTTTTTCGTAAGGGTCTGTTAATCCTAGGTTCTGTCTAGTCCATTACTGAATTTTTAAATATTAATTTAATCTCTTGTGGAATGTATTGATATGTTCAAATCCTTCTAGGTGCCCTCTCAGAATGGTTGTTTTCTGAGGAACTTACAAGATGGAAGTTCCTCCAATACTGTCAAAATTCCAGGAAACCTGTCATAAGGGAAATTATTTGAAGTACTTGATATACATAGTGAGGTTTCTTAAGCATACAATAGGATATTTGACAGTTTCAAAAGTTGCCAGAAGTTCTCCAGATGGTTCCTCCACTTCAGCCTGAGGAACCCCAAATGTATCTTCTCATTTTTACTGTATACTGTAATGGCTGTCTTCCGTCTGGGATATTTTTAAACCAATGATAGAGGTCAGATGCCATACATGGCCCTCATACTACAAGCCGGTGGTCACTGAATGCTCACTTATGTCTTTAGAAACCTCCTGACCAGACCTTTGGCCCCCAGGTATTTGTGTTATTCAGCCAGAACCTCAAAATAATCTGCGCCTGTGATGTCTGAGGATGGAGGATCACTGTGTGGTCCCTTTTACTGGAGTTCAGTCACTTTTTACGGCCTGAGAAAGTTTCCTCTCTGCTCAGTTATCAGGTTATGGCAGAAATAAAGTGAAGGACACATAAAACAGACAGACTTTTATTGCACCCTTCAGAGTTCAACGACTCTTCTTGATAGTGAGTTGACTCAGATCACATTCATTCCATCACACATATGATTTTTTTTTTTCAAGTGTTTTTGAGCATCTGGGCCTGAGAGTGTGTTTGAATGAACATGCCATAACCCATATTTAAGTGTGTGTTTGACCTCTTTGCTCCACAGATCAAGTGGAATCACTAACATCTGCTTTTTTTGTTAGATCAGTGTGCTTGAAGGAAAATATTAAGTAGAAATATATATACTAGGACAAATTAAATGGAATTAATATTTAAAAAGCAGTGGACTCTGAATGTCTGAGGCCACTTTGATAATCCAATTCCAAATCTGATTTGAAGCTAAAATTATTTATATTTTGAAAAGATTAAAACATGAATATTGTGATATAACATTAATATAAGTGACGTGACATACAGCCAAGTATGGTGACCCATACTCAGAATTCGTGCTCTGCGTTTAACCCATCCAAAGTGTACACACACAGCAGTAAACACACACACACCGTGAACACACACCCGGAGCAGTGGGCAGCCATTTATGCTGCGGCTAAATTATTAATGACTAAATTAATATAGTCATATGGTATTTTGAGGTATAAATCTATTACTTCAAAGTGTTTTAATGTAGCTTTTTGTGTGTTTAGCTTTGGTCGTAATGTTTTTCAGTGTGTGTATGTAGTGTTTAACTAGTTTTATGACCTCAAAATGTTACGATGTTTAATTTGGCAAGCCATCAAAGGAATCTGCTTATTTGTAGCTACTTATTATCTTATTGAAATCTTGCTCTGGGACAGTTCTTACAGCGGCAACTATAAAGCTTGACCTTTGACTCTGTAGTGATGGGACAAACATGCAGCCGGGAACTGATCCCTG